>NC_091337.1:18969466-19269466 GCF_038502225.1 Cherax quadricarinatus | reverse complement strand
ATCAAATGTCACTGGGCTGTCAACAGTATAGGGATGCCTTTCATAACATGCTTCAAGGTATATGCCAGGGTATCTAAAACATTGCTGGGACCTATAAATGCTTCATATATATTTCTAGATGATAATAATAAATAACCCAGGCAGGTGTAAATGTTCACCTGTCAATGTGATTGTGACTATTTGAGCACTATTTCAGTACCTAATATTAGTGTCAGAACAAAGATTGGCTATGAAATTACAAGAACTATTATAAATTGTAATTATATAAATTAAAATAAAAACGAGAAAAAAAGGTATATTGGCAACACTTCTGCAAGCAGCACGAGTCGATGTTGCTGACAGGTGAGCATCCAGAGCCAACTTCACAGACTTATATCTCGGTAAGTATTGACCCTAAAATTTTTTTTTTAATCCTGTAACATGTAGAAAAGTGTGCTCTTCATTTTAAAAGAAAGAACAAAAATTTTTTTATTTTTCAAAATATTCGGAGCGCATGCGAGTGAACGTAGATCTACATTTGGACAGTTTAAGGGTTAAAAGACAAGAACACCAATGAAAGATCCTTCTTGAAAGACATGTCAGCATGGTATGACTGCTGGGAAAATAAGATGGGTGGTAGGGACAAGACTGTCTTGGACAGTGCTCCTGAGGGTGCTAATGTTGTCCTGGAGGACAGTGCTGAGGGTACTTGTGTAGTCCTGGAGGACAGTGCTCCTGAGGGCACTAGTGTTGCCCAGGAGGACAGTGAAGACAACACCATTCAATTCACAGAGGTACAAAAAAGAGATACTGCTGGAGATCGCTCAAAAGGGGATGATGCCTCAGGGAATAGTGTCGACACACAACCAGCAAAACCTGGTGGAAGCACTAATGTCCATACAGGGGTAGGAAAAAAAAAAGCACCAGCAGCGAATACAGCTACAACAAATCCCAGCAAACAGAATTACAATCTGTCTATGCCTTGGGTATCTGCAGGCACGATGTCTGGTAAAACAGGTGGGACATGCACCTTTGACCATCCCAAAAAATGCTGCACCCACAAGACAACAGGAGAGGGCAACTTCCCCTCCTGTAACTTATTTCACCCAGAAATGTCTCACTCATCAATCCATGAAAGAAAATGCTACAATGCATACTGCCAGGCACATCACCTAAAGGGGACAAGAAGGCACAGACCAGCCAGAATATGGGAAACAAAAGAGGGGAGCCACAACCTCTCCAGGGACAGAGGTTTCTTAGGGCCAGGAGGGGAAAAAAACTGGCAAGAAATGACAGTAATCCTATACCTCTACTTCAGAACAACAGATAGACCCAGCAAATAAACCCCCCCCCTAAATTCCACCAATATAACAACATTTGTCTTTGCAAACATACAGGGACTAAAGCAGTCAAAAAACAACAAAATTTCTCACATGAAGGGACTGCTCATGGAGTCAAATGCAGTGTTAGCAGCATTCACAGAGACCCACATAAAGGATCATTATGACAGTGAAATGTGGATCCCGGTTAAAACCTATTCCAATACGGCAGACTAAACAGGCAACAAGGGGGAGGAGTTGGCCTGTACGTCAGTCACTCATTTGCTCAGAACTACCAAACACCTCAAATGATGTAGTTGAAGTTTTGGCAGTAAAGATTGAAAACCAAAACCTTGTCATTGTGGTGTTATACAAGCCTCCAGATGCAACTTCCCAGCAGTTACAGGAGCATCTTGTGAAAATTGACCACTGTCTGGAAAATTTCCCAACTTCTGCCCCAAACC
This sequence comes from Cherax quadricarinatus, assembly GCF_038502225.1. NCBI lineage: Eukaryota > Metazoa > Arthropoda > Malacostraca > Decapoda > Parastacidae > Cherax > Cherax quadricarinatus. The sequence continues at coordinate 19,267,704 of NC_091337.1, read as the reverse complement.
TCTTACTACTAGGAGATTTCAGCTTGAGACACCTAAAATGGAGGAGTATAGCAAACAATGTTTTAGCAGAGATCACCCCGGGAGGCAGCTCAGATGAAAATTCACACACACACATGAACTATTAAATCTCTGCACCAAATTCACCTTAAACCAGTAAATATTAGAGCCTACAAGACAAAATATGCTGGACCTCATCTTCACAAACAGCGATGATCTGATACGTAACATTGATATTAGTGACCAAATCCTTACTACGTTAGTGTACGTTATTATGTCATTATTGAACAAATCCCTGTACTATCACCTCCTAGATAGTATTTACTACCTCATTATCCCACGAGTCCCACACAGTTCTTTGTGTGACCCAATTTGTGTTAACTTCCCAGATAACCACTTCACAATATATTATTTGTTAATAGGATACTTACTTTATAATAATAACTGTATTACCTTTTTCTTTCCTACTTAAGCACTGTTACTCTTATAATCATACCTAATTTTCCCTTTTCTCCCAAACTACAAATAATAAACTAGTGTATGTTCCTACCACACTACTGTGCAATACCTTTAACCATCCCTCACTAGCTAGTATCAACTACCTCAAATAATCTTCCTATAGTGATATTAATTGCTCAAACTTTATGCTATAAAGCAAATCCTACTCTCAGATTATTTTCAATTACATTATTGTTCAAGGCCCAAAACTATCTTTTGCTAGCTACTACCAACTACCTCATATTATTTTTACTTTTTATAGTACAATAATTTGCTCAACTTATTGTATATAACAAATCAGATCTTACTCCCAAATCAATATCATATCATAGTGACTATCTGTCATTTTAACTTTGTTTACCATTATTTAATTTAGTCCCTTATATATTTTCTCCTTTATTTTAGCTTTATTTTAACTTTACATAACCTTAGTTCATATATTCACAATTGTTAAAATAATCAAGGTGCTATTTTCAGGTGCTAAAGTGTAATAAGTTCACTATTTTGCCATTATATTCCCTAGCTCATTTATTTGTTCACCACAATTTTTTTTAGTCCCTTTTATATTGTCTCCTTTATTTTAGCTTTAAAGAACTACCTTAGCTCAAATTTTTACATTTGTTAAAATAATTCAGGTGCTATTTTATAGCTTTAGAATATTTACTTTGTCTTATACTTAATTCTAACTATAGATTCACTATAAATCTTATGATAACAAGCATTGATCCTGATACCAACCTCTTACTGAATGACTTAAATGAATCAAACAGTAACTGTAATTACTACACAGCAGAACAATCAAAGGCGCTTCTCAGAGCCAACAACAACATAACTGTCTTTAACTACAATATCAGATCTTTAAGTAAACATTACGATGACCTCATAGCATTACTAAATTCCAGTATATCCATCATTACTCTCACTGAACCTCTTCAAGGGGGGCTCCTTGGCGTGGTGAAGAGGCTCTTGGTCTGAGGAATTAGACCTGTCGGTCTACTTCCTCAGACCGAACCTAATTACCCCCCAATCCCCCATTCCCTATCCCATCCTCCCCTTTTTCCTTTCCTCCTCCTCCTCCTCCCCACCCCTCCCTGTTGCCCTTCCCTTTTTTTTTTTTTTTTTTTTTTTTTCCCACAGGCACGCTAGTTCCTAGGTAGGGGAAAGGGTACCGGGGTCCATCCCATTCCGTTGAGGTTCTTGGCGGTGGCATAGTTTGCCGTGGAATCTGGATTGCCTGGGGATGTCCTGATCCCTCTCCGGTATCCCGGAGGGTGGCTTTGGGTGTCTCTCGGGCGACGGGTGTATCTCTGGAAGCCACCTTTCAGATTCCGGGGGTGGTGGCCGAAGGAGGTATGCTTTGTGGTGGATTTCCGGCCGCCCTCTCTGTTGTCCACCGAGGTAGCTCGGCAGATGTGAGGTTGCTATCCCGGATTGCCGGTTTACTGGCATGATGGGTAGGGTATGGCACGGATTCCATGCTGCATCTGCGCTACTTGCGGTGCTGAGGTCCTCTTGGGCGCGGAGGGAGATTTCTGGCCCTTTCATTCCTCCTAGGAACTATCCCTCCCCGGTCCCCCCTTTTTTTATTCTTTTTTTTATTTTTATTTTCTTTTCTTTCTTTTTTTTTTTTTCTTAAAAACAAAAAGAAAGAAGTAACCTAACCATGGCAGCCCTAGTCCATGAACCTGCTACCCCCGGGCCCCTTCTTGATACCGCACCCCGTTCTGACCCCGCCTCGTCTTTGGACCACTCTTCGGACACTCCTCATGCCTCTGTACCTCTTGCCGGTGCTGTTTCCTCACCCGCTTCAGGTACTGAGGCCTCGACTGACTCCTTCGATTTATCTGACCTTCGCTCTCCTCTGACTATGCTTCCGGCCTCTCCCTCTACGGTGCGGCAATTTTCGAATCGCCGGCCCGTTCCACGTCGGACCAACTCTGGTCCCACACCTAAACGACAACGACAATTACCTGCTGATGATACTTCTCCACCTTCTCGTTCTTCTCAGAAAAGATCGACATGTCCTTCACTACCTTTCCACACTCAGTTTCATACTGCACAGTGGACTAAATTCTTCACTTTACGACCGACTTCCTCTACTGCCTATCTTTCTGACCACAGTATTGGCAAGGCACTCCTACGCCATGTTGGTAAAGATATTTCTTTTCATGCTCTTAAGAGCGGTACGCTCATCGTCACCGTACAGAATGCTACCCAGGCTCATGAGCTTTCTCGTCTTTCCCATATCGATACTGTTCCTGTAACTATTGAAAAGCATCATTCCCTCAATTCTTGTAGTGGTACCATCATTCTGCCCCATACCATAGTTCAACAAAATTTCCAGACATGTGGCACTGACATTCTTGAACAGCTGGAACTCCAAGATCTCCCAATCCTCAAGGTAGACACTTACATTCTTCCTGCCCGCGGGCGGAGACGATACCCTAGCAATGTGGCTCGTTTAACTTTTGACAGCCGTGAACTCCCATCCTCAGTTTATGTAGCAGGACATCGGTTACAAGTTTGAAAGGTGATCCCTACACCGCAACAGTGTAGAAATTGCTGGCGATTTGGCCATCCACCCGTTGTCAAGTCTGCTTAAACGAGCGGGAAATCTCTTACCTCAAAGAGGCAGGTCTCCCTTATGCCATGGCAGTTTCTCATCTCCGCCTCCAAGGGAGACTACCTCGTGTTTCTTATTCCCGTGTTTCAAAACGTCCCCCCACTTCTGATATCCCATCTTCTGCACCCACCTCTGTGGTTACCTCTCCCATAGTCACTCCTGTAGCTAATTCTTTTTCTGTCCTCGGCTCAGACGTCCCTACTTCAACGTCTCAGTCTGATCTTGCTTCTTCGTGTTCTCTCACAAGCCTCAGTAGCGACGAGATCTCGTATGACACCTCCTCCCAATCGTCCCTCTACTTCTCAAAAGTCAAAAAAAGGTCCGTTAACACCTCCTACCCATCTTTCACCTCCTCATTTTCCCTTCCCTGTCTCTGTACTTGGTTCTCCCCCTCTCACTGGCTCTGTTACAAGTGTAGAGGTTCACCCTCCTCCTCGTACTGTACCTTCCTCCCCTGTTCCCTCCCAAGTTTCTTCCTCTTCGGCCACCTCCCAGGTTTCTGCCTCTTCTGTCCCCTTCCACGCTTCTCCAGTTCCTCCAACCTTCCGTCCCCCCTACCTTGGTACAGTCCATTACAGTTCCAATCTTTACTCATCCTCCCCCTACCATTTCCAATATCGTCTCCCATACGACGTCTCTGAATTCTGAAACACTTGAAGCAATCTCTGAATATATTGTAGAGACCAAAAGATCAATGGACACTGATCCACCCTCCGCTCCTTCTCTCTCCTCTACTCCATCTGCGCAACTCCTTTCTTCACAGCGCACCGTTCCTTCGCTGCTTGAACGTTTTCCACTGCCTCCGCATGTGGACTTTTCTAACCCCTCTAGTCCGTAGGAACCCGTACCTGCGGATTTCAGGTATCTTTATCATTGCCAATCATGGCCTATTTACAGTGGAATATACGCGGCCTCAGGGGTAATCGGGGTGAGCTTCAGATGTTACTCTCCCAGTTTTCCCCTGTTGGTGTTTGCTTACAGGAACCAAAATTACACTCTGCTGTTATCTCTCCCATCTCAGGCTATAATTTATTGTATTCTTCAGATCCTTTTCCTGATGGGACCTTTAATGAAAGTGCCCTTCTTCTACGCACTGATATTCTGTACCATCAGCTATTTGTTCATACTTCGCTGCATTACACAGCAGCCCATATCCACTTGCATAGGTGGTATACGCTCTGTTCTTTATATCTCTCTCCTTCTCGGGCATTATCTATTCCGGATATTGCCTTTCTTGTTTCATCATTACCGCCACTGATTCTGTTACTTGGTGATTTTAATGCCCACCATTTCCTCTGGGGGGGGGGGGTCTCACTGTGATTCCCGTGGCATTCAGTTAGAGGCTTTTCTTGCCACCCACCCCCTCCATGTTTTAAATACAGGTACTCACACCCATATTGATCCTCGGACTCACACCCTCTCTTGCATCGATCTCTCAGTCTGCTCTTCCTCCGCCGCATTAGACTTCACTTGGTCTGTTCTTCCGGACTTACATGACGGCAATCATTTCCCAATCATTCTTACTTCCCCTTCATATTCACCACCTCTTCGCATCCCACGCTGGCAATTTGATCAGGCAAATTGGAACCTTTACTCACACGTAACTGTTTTTAGAGAGGTTAATTCTTCGTCCTCCATCGATGAGCTTTTACACCTCTTCTCGTCCTCCGTTTTAACCGCAGCTTCTCATTCTATACCCCAAACTTCGGGCACGCATTTTCAGAAATGCGTGCCTTGGTGGTCTCCTGCTTGTGCTCGTGCAGTACGTTTGAAACACGCTGCATGGGGCAGGTACCGGTACAATAGAACCACAGAGAGACTTGTTGAATTTAAGCAGAAGTGTGCGATCGCTCGCCGTGTCATCCGTGACGCTAAACGCACTTGCTGGCGAGATTGTCTCCATCACCTCTGCTTCCTCTATGAGTGCAGTCTGGAAAAAAGTACGAAAACTGAGTGGTAAATATTCTCCTGACCCGGCTCCTGTTCTGCGGGTTGCCGGTGTTGATGTAGCAAACCCACTAGATGTTGCCAATGAAATTGGCAATCATCTGGTCTGTATTTCTCAGGGACTCCATCTATGCCCCTCATTTCTTTCCTCAAAATCTGCCAGAGAGTTAGCACCCTTGGACTTTTCTTCTCTCAGAGAAGAACAGTATAATGTGCCTTTTACACTTCAAGAACTGGAGGCAACACTCTCAGCTTGCTGATCATCGGCAGCTGGGCCCGACGACATTCATATTCGTATGCTACAACATTTACATCAGTCAGCCCTTGCAGTCCTATTACGCCTTTATAATCTTATTTGGTCACAAGGAGTTCTTCCACAGCTGTGGAAATCCGCCATTGTTCTCCCTTTCCGCAAACCAGGCACTACGGGACATGAAACCTCCCACTATCGTCCCATTGCTCTTACCAGTGCAGTTTGCAAAGTGATGGAACGCCTAGTAAATAGACGTTTAGTGTGGTATTTAGAGACACACAACAGTCTCTCCACTCGTCAATATGGCTTTCGTATGGGACATTCTACCATAGAACCCTTACTACTCTTGGATACGTATGTTTGTAATGCCTTTGCAAATAACCACTCAGTAATTGCCATATTTTTTGACCTTGAGAAGGCATATGACACAACTTGGAGGTATAATATTTTAGCCCAAGCCCACTCCTTAGGCCTTCGAGGCAGTCTACCATCCTTCCTTAAGAACTTTTTAACTGACAGGCATTTCCGTGTTCGGGTTAATAATGTGCTCTCCCCGGACTTTATCCAAGCTGAAGGTGTCCCCCAGGGATGTGTTCTGAGCACAACACTTTTTCTCCTTGCTATTAATGATTTGGCCTCTAGTCTTCCATCAAATATTTGGTCATCACTCTATGTTGATGACTTCGCTATTGCCTGTGCAGGCGCTGACTGTCACCTTATTACAGTTTCTCTCCAGCATGCAGTCGACCGTGTTTCCAATTGGGCCACCACACGTGGGTTTAAATTTTCCAGCACTAAAACCCACCAAATTACTTTCACTAGACGCTCTGTCATCTCCGATCATCCTTTGTACCTCTATGGCTCCCGTATCCCTGAACGTGATACAGTCAAGTTTCTGGGCCTCCTCTTTGATCGTAGGTTATCCTGGAAACCTCACATTACCTCTCTGAAGGCAACTTGCCACAGCCGGCTGAACCTCCTTAAAACCCTTGCTCATCTTTCATGGGGAGCTGATCATCGAACCCTCCTTCGTCTACATTCCACCCTTATCTTATCGAAACTTGATTATGGTGACCAGATCTATTCAGCGGCATCTCCTGCTACTCTCTCTAGCCTTAACCCCATTCATCACCAAGGATTACGTTTATGCCTTGGTGCTTTTCGCTCTTCCCCTGTCGAGAGCCTCTATGCAGAAGCGAACGTTCCATCCTTATCTGATCGCCGTGATGCCCATTGCCTGCGCTACTATGTACGCTGTCATGATCTCCGCAATCCTTCCATTTATAGAATGGTCACTGATATTAGTAGACATTCTTTATTTGTTCGCCGCCCCTGTTTACTCCGTCCCTTCTCTCTTCGCCTTCATTCGCTCTTGTCTTCTCTTCAATTACCACCTTTCTATGTACATGTAGCATCTCACTTTTCTCTACCCCCCTGGGAAGTTCCAGCTGTTCGAGTCTGTTCTTTCTCTTTCCCTTGCTCGAAAGCCCAACTGTCTACGGTCGCTTCCCGCTCTCTTTTTCTTGACCACTTTCACTCTCATTCTCATGCCATTGCTGTGTACACAGATGGCTCTAAGTCTTTTGACGGCGTAGGATTCGCAGCAGTGTTTCCGGACAGCATCGAACAAGGGCATTTACTATCTTCGGCTAGTATTTTTACTGCTGAATTGTATGCCATCCTTACAGCACTTATCCGTATTGCATCTATGCCTGTGTCATCATTTGTGGTTGTCTCACACTCCCTTAGTGCTTTACAGGCTATACAGAAATTTGATACACCTCACCCCTTAGTCCTCCGTATCCAACTTTGGCTACACCGCATCTTTACCAAGCATAAAGATATTGTTTTTTGTTGGGTCCCTGGTCATGTTGACGTACAGGGCAATGAACAGGCAGACACTGCTGAGCGGTCAGCAGTACATGACCTACCAGTTTCATGTAGAGGTATTCCATTTACGGACTATTTTGCTGCAATATCTTCCCAACTTCACACCCGTTGGCAACAACGTTGGTCTACTATGCTCGGCAACAAACTTCAATCTATTAAACCGAGTATAGGTTACTGGCCATCTTCTTATCACCAGTGTCGAGGTTGGGAGACTACTCTCTCCCGTCTTCGCATTGGCCATACTCGTCTTACTCATGGATATCTCATGGAGAGGCGCCCTGCTCCTCTCTGTGAGAATTGCCAAGTTCCATTATCAGTCAGCCACATTCTGTTGGACTGCCCACTTTATCAACGAGCACGCAGAATTTACCTCTGTCGTCGTCTTCGCTCTGCTGCTCTCTCTTTACCTTCCCTTCTCGCTGATGGACCCACCTTTCATCCAGACACTCTCATTGACTTTTTGACAACAACTGACTGACTTCACAAATTCTGATACCTTCAGCCCTTTCTACTTCAATCTCTTGCTACCCCCTACCCCCGTACTATCCCCTGCCCCGCTGTTTTCTGTAACCTACTGATCATCCCTCCTCCCTTCTGCCATCCAATACCCTCGTTTCCTTCCCTACCCTGCAGCGCTGTATAGCCCTTGTGGCTTAGCGCTTCTTTTTTGATTATAATAATAATACTCTCACTGAAACCTGGCTAAAGTCTGATACTACAGATGTCTATGCCATTCCTGGTTACACAGCCATACACAACTGTAGGCCAGATCAGCAAGGGTGTGGCACAGCTATATACTACTCAGACCAACTAGAATGCATCACTAATACTTGCACAAGGGATGAACATGGGGAATATATAATAGCTAAATTCAAATCCAAATACCTACAAAAACCTCTGTGGTAAACATCTACAGACTATCACAGTCAAACATTAGCCGTTTTAGTGAAAACCTAGGAAGTACGATAACTGATGCTCTCAGGTGACTTCCATATAAATCTCCTGCAGGACCAGGACCCACATGTTACTGAATTCACAAACACTATGAGTAACTGCATATTGCTACCAACAGTAACAAAACCTACAAGAGTTACAGAGACTAGTGTTTCCCTACTAGACCACATCTGGACCAACACCATATCCCCTTTAAAATCAGGCATAATCACAGATAATACCACAGATCACTACCCTACCTTCCTCATAACAGATCTTGGCAAATTACCTCAAGACGCTACTAAAGTCACTTTCAGACTTCACAATGAGACAGCCATTAATAACTTCACAGCAGCAGTGACAAACATTGACTGGCACACTGAGCTAGAAATCTATACAGATATTGACGAATGTATTAATAATTTTCTAAAGAAGACCCAATACCTCTACAACAAGCACTGCCCCCAAAAAAACTAAACAGATGACAGCTAAGAGACTGAGCAGTCCCTGGCTAACACCCAGCATCCTCAAATCCATAAATACTGTACAGAGCACCTATACGAAAAACAGTACAGAATGGGTCACATAACCAGAGACTAAACAAAATGTTACTCGTCAATCCTAACCAGCCTGATAAGAAGGGCTAAAAAATTGTATTATGAGAACAGATTATCCAACTTATGAGGTGACATAAAAAAGACCTGGAAAACCCTATCAGAAATTCTAGGAACAAAAAAGATATCGCGAAATTGAATTAAAACCAGATGAACCCCAACTCCCACCAACTGAAACAGCAAACACTCAATAATTTCTTCTCCACTAAAAAACCTTGCCAATAAAATTCCAATCTTAGATACCCCACCCAATGACTACCTCACTGGCAACTACCCGAACACACTGTTCCTAGCTCCGACTAACCCTACTGAAGTATCCCTTATTATCAACACACTAAAAAACAAGACAGGAGATTTAAATACCTTGCCACCCTTTATATACAAAAAAGTGTCACAGTGCTATCACCAATCACTGCAACACTCTTTAACAAATCCATAGAATCCTCTACCTTCCCTACAGTTCTCAAAATAGCAAGGGTCACCCCAATCCATAAAGGAGGAAACCAAATAGACTTGAATAACTATAGGCCAATATCCAACTTACACCCTCTCTCTCAAATCTTCGAAAAATTAATTCATAAGTGAATCTATTCCTACCTCATCTCCCACAACATACTCAACCCCTGTCAATTTGGGCTCAGGCCTAATAAAAATACTAACGATGCTATTATACACATGCTAGAACACACATACACTGCAATAGAGAAAAAGAAGTTCCACTGGGGATCTTCATTGACTTAGGTAAAGCTTTTGATACAGTTGACCATGACTTGCTCCATATAAAATTGTCACACTATGGTATAAGAGGGCACTCCCTCGACTACCTAAAGTCTTACCTCAGCAGCAGAAGCCAGTATGTGAACACAAACTGGGCAAACTCTTCCGCATAGCCAATTACAGTTGGTGTCCCACAGGGAAGTGTCCTAGGCCCTCTTCTCTTTCTCATATACATAAATGACCTACCAAATGCATCGCAACTACTCAAACCCACACTATTTGCAGATGACACTACATACGTCTTCTCTCACCCAAGCCCAGTCACGCTAGCCAATACTGTAAATACCGAACTACAGAAAATATCTACCTGGATGAGGACTAACAAACTTACTCTAAACATTGACAAAACCTACTTCATTCAGTTTGGTAACAGAACTACAGACGTCCCTCTTATCATAATGATTAACGGATCACCTATCACAAAACTCAGAGGGAAAATTCTTGGGAATCCACCTTGATAATAGACTCAAATTTCAAACACACACAACAAATTTCCAAAAAAATTTCCAAGACCATAGGCATACTATCGAAGATACGTTACTATGTTCCACAGTCAGCCCTCCTTGCCCTATATCACTCACTTATTTACCCCTATCTCACCTATGGAATTTGTGCATGGGGCTCAAACAACAATAAACCATCTCAGACCATTAATTACCCAACAAAAGGCTGCAGTCAGAATGATGATAAATTCCCACTACAGGCAGCACACTCCACCAATATTCAGAACTCTAAACTTACTCGCCATATAAAACATTCATACTTATTACTGCACCTACTACATACATAGAACATTTAACTCTGATATAAACCCTCCCCTCAAACATCTCCTTACCAACCTTAACAGAACACATGACCATAACACAAGGCACAAATCACTCTTTGATCTTCCTCTTGTCCACCTCATGCTATGCAAAAACTCAATGCACATAAAAGGTCCTAAAATCTGGAATTCACTACCTGTGAATATAAAAGAAACACTGTCTGTTTATAAATTCAAGTCTCTTCTCAAAAATCACTTACTCATCCACAACTAAATAAATACTGAATAATTGTATCGCATAAATTGTATCTCATAAATGTTTCTTATTATTGTATCTCGTGTCTAACCTGTGACCCAATCAAACTGTTATTTTTTTAATTATATTACCTAACAGAATACTCCATTCTATTGAATGCACAGCAACACAGTAAATGACCATATGACCTGTCTTTGTAATACTCATTTGTGCTAAATTGTTATCTGTTTACAATAGTTTTTACCACTGAATATATCATTGCTTAGCTAATCTTAAGTTAATTTTAAGCCTGCCCATAATGCTTTGCATACAAGGGGCTTTGGCATGTTGCACCTTAATAACTGTATTCCTTTGTACTTCCCTGTATCATGTTCAAATTAATAAATAAATAAATAAATCAAAGCCAATACACTCAGATCACAACATAATGGAGGTGCAGACATGTATGCACAGGGCTCCTGACCAGCAAAATGCGAGCAGTCATGAAGGTCTCTTCACAAAATTAAATTTCAATAACAAAAACATAGCGAGATCAAGTAAACCATGTCCTCAATGAAACAAACTGGGAAGATATCCTAAACAACACGGATCTGAACATTTGCGTGGAAAAAATTAATTCTGTGGTTCTTGAGATCTGCTCGAGACATTCCATTAAGAAAAAGAAAGAGAAGATGTAAACTAGAAAGAGAGAGATGCTCCCTATACAGAAGAAAGTGAAGAGTCACAGAGCTGCCGAGAGGGGCCAATGTATCTGAAATATGAATAAAGGCACTGGTCAGTGAAATTGCAAATATCTAACTTAAGCTGAAGTAATCTTACAGGAAACAAGAATCACAGGAAGAACTAAAAGCCATAAAGGAAATTGAAAAAAAGCCCAAAATACTTCTCTTGTGCCAAATCTAAGGAAAAAAACAACATCCAGTATTGGGCCCCTGCTTAGGCAGGATGGTACATACACAGATGACAGCCAAGAAATGAGTGAGATACTAAAGTCCCAATATGACTCAGTGTTCAGCTAGCCACTGCCCAGACTAAGGGTTGACAATCCAAATGAATTCTTCATGAACGAAACCCAAAATTTGATTATCTCAAAAAAATCTCGGATATTATTTTAACTCCACAAGACTTTGAAAAGGCAATAAATGACATGCCCATGCACTCTGCCCCAGGCCCAGATTCATAGAACTCCGTGTTCATCAAGAATTGCAAGAAGCCCCTATTGCGTGCCTTCATCATTCTATGGAGAGGGAGCATGGACACAGGTCATCAAAGATGCACTGAAAACAACAGACATAGCCCCACTCCACAAAGGTGGCAATAAAGCAATTAGAACTACAGACCGATAGCACTAACATCCCATATCATAAAAATCTTTGAGAGGGTTCTAAGAAGCAAGATCGCCAACCACCTAGATACCCATCAATTACACAACCCAGGGCAACACGAGTTTAGAGCAAGTCGCTCCTGCCTGTCCCAGCTACTGGACCAGTATGACAAGGTCCTGGATGCTGTAGAGGATAAACAAAATACAGATGTAGTACGTATACATAGACTTTGCGAAAGCCTTCAATAAGTGTGACCATGGTGTAATAGCACACAAAATGTGTGATAAAGGAATAACAGGAAAAGTTGGTAGATGGATCTATAACTTCCTGACAAATAGAATGTAGAGTAATAGTAAACAGAGTAAAGTCCCAGGCAGCCACGGTAAAAAGCTCTGTTCCACAAGGCACAGTACATGTTCCCATTCTATTCCTCATCCCTATTTCTGACAGAAATGGTAGCCATACCTTCGTGTGTTCCTTTGCGGATGACACCCAGATTACCATGGCAGTGACCTCCATCGAAGACACCGCAAGACTCCAAGCGGACATCAACCAAATTTTCAAATGGGCCACTCAAAACAATAAGAAGTTCAATGAGGAGAAATTTCAACTACTCAGATATGGGAAACTTGAGGAAATTAAAAGTATATCAGGGTATATGACAAATTCTAACCATACAATAGAGCAAAAAAGTGATGTGATGGACCTGGGAGTGATAATGTCAGAGGATCTTGCCTTCAACGACCACAACAATGTATCCACCTCACCTGCTAGGAAAATGATAGGATGGATAATGAGAACCTTCAAAACTAGGGACGCCAAGCCCATGATGATTCTCTTCAAATCGCTTGTGCTCTCTAGGCTGGAATACTGCTGTACACTAACAGCCCCCTTCAAGGCTGGCGACAGTGCAGACCTGGAGAGTGTGCAAAGAACTTTCATGGCACACACACACAAGTATTATAGGGCACCTAAATTACTGGGAACAGTTGAAGGTCCTTGATTTGTATTCCCTGGAACACAGGTGAGAGAGATACATGATAATATATACTTTGAAGGTCCTGGAGGGATTGGTACCAAACCTGCACATGAAAATCTCTCCCTATGAAAGCAGAAGACTTGGCAGGAGATGCAACATTCCCCCGATGAAAAGCAGGGGCGCCACGAGTACATTGAGAGACGAGACAATAAGCATCCGGGGCCCAAGACTGTTCAACTGCCTCCCAGTATACATAAGGGGGATTACCAATGGACCCCTGGCTGTCTTGAAGGCACTGGACAGGCACCTAAAGTCAGTACCTGACTAACTGGGCTGTGGTTCGTACATCAGCTCGCATGCAGCGAGCAGTAACAGTCTGGTTAATCAGACCCTGATCCACCATGAGGCTTGGTCTCAGACCGAGCTGCGGGGACGTTGACCCCTGAAACCCTCTCCAGGTAAACTCCAAGTAACCCACTCCCTCCAACCTTTCCTAGGCCAACTCCTACCCAGCCTTCCCTTCACTACAGATTTATACACTTTTGAAATCATACAATTTTGTTCCATCCTTTCTACATGTCCAAACCATCTCAGTAACCCCTCCTCAGTCCTCTGGATAATAGTTTTGGTAATACCACACCACCTCCTAATCTCCAAACTACAGATTCTCTGCATTATATTCACACCACACATTGCCCTCAGACATGACATATCCACTGTCTCCAGCCTTCTCCTTGTTGCAACAGTCACAACCCATGCTTCACACTCATACAAGAGCATTGGTATAACTATACTCTTATACATTCACCTCTTTGCTTTCATGGATAAAGTTCTTTGTCTCCACAGACTTCTAAGTGCACCACTCACCTTTTTCCCCTCGTCAGTTCTGTGATTTACCTCATCGTTCATAGACCCATCTGCTGACACATCCTCTCCCAAACATCTGAATACATTCACCTCCTTTATACTCTTTCCCTCCAATCTGATATCCAATCTTCCGTTACCTAATTTTTTTGGTTATCCTCATTGCCTTACTCTTTCCTATACGTATTCACTTTTAATTTCCTTCTCTGACATACCCTACCAAACTCAGCCAGTATCTGCAACCTCTCTTCAACCTCTGTAAAAAATAGTTTCACTGTTGTGGGGGTAATCATTTATTGGTGTGGCTAGCGGGGTCACCATCTTCTGGTTTCCTAACTTATTTTTTAATATTTTTCTAACACTTTAGTTCTATATTAATTAATTTCTGAAGTATGGGTAATAATTTCTTTTAAACAAATCATAATTGTTTATCTTTGTGTCAAAATACAGTACTATAAAGATAGAGATAAAGATGTTTATTTTGACAGATTACATGGTTGTACAGAGGAATATAATAGTAGGGTGTACATGCAAAATGCCCCTTTGTATGCAGAGCATTTCAGGCAAATTTAAAGATTAACTTAAGATTAGTAAGACAATAATACATAGTTCATATGGTCATTAAATGAGTTGTTAGTACAGTAGAATTGTATATTCTACTATGTAATGCTACATGGTTTTGATAAGTCCAGTAGAGACTTATTACACTATTGAATTAGTTAATAAAGATTACAGTATTACAATGTAACAATTTAAACAATTTACAATATGATGTATTACAGTTTAGTACTATTTAAAACAATGAAATTTGGTATTACAATGGAATAATTTACATTATGATGTACTGTATTACAATACTATTATTTAAAACAAAAAATAGACATCCTAATTTTGAAGTAGTAAGTGGTTGAGCAATCATCAGCACAATATGAGTAGCTTTTGAGAAACTGGTAGTGATTAGGCACGGTTTGTCTGGTTAATTTTAGGTGATGAGGTGATTTCTTATTAGGGCCTTAAACTGATATTTGCAGACAGGGGTCCTTTAGTGTATTCTGGCAATGAATTCCAGATCTTCAGATTTTTTACGTGCATAGCATTTTTGCATAGGGAGACAAGAACATGAGGGATATTGAAGAGCGATCTGTGTCTCGTATTATGGTTGTGTGTTCTGAGAGGAGGGTTTATATTAGACAATAGTGTTCTGTGTATGTAGTAGGCACAATAAGTGTGGATGTTTTGTATACTATTTAGCAAGTTAAGACTTGAAAAGAGGTGGAGTGTGTTGTCTAATGCAGGAGTTAGTAATCAATCACACTGCAGCTTTTTGCTGGGTTATTAACCCTTAAATGGTCCAAACGTATATATACGTTTTTTCAACATCTGAAAGTATGTAAAAGAATGTAGATCTTTTTTGTTTTACATTTGAAAATGTGTATAAAAAGCTTTTATCTACATTTTTTTTTTTTGTTATATTTGAAAATATGTAAAAAGTAGATCTACTTTTGTAGCACTACGAATTTGAATGTCGATCTGTTTGGACCGTTTAAGGGTTAAAGGCTTAAGGTGATTTGCTGTGGTTGAGCCTCTTGCACAAATACCATAGGCGAGGTAAGGGTAAATGAGAAAGTGGTACAAAGCTAGAAGAGCTGATTGGGGTACATAGTACCGTATCTTTGAAAGGATGCCTACTGTTTTGGAGACTTTCTTGGAAATTTGCTGTATGTGTGTCTGAAATTTGAGACTGCAGTCAAGGTGGAAACCTAGAAATTTGCCCTCTGCCTGTCTTGAACTAGATGAACCATTTATCAATATGTTTAGCTGTACATTTGAAGCTCTGTTTCCAAAAAGCATGAAGTAGGTTTTGTCTATATTGAGAGTAAGTTTGTTGGTAATCATCCAAGTAGATATTTTTAGCAGTTCAGCATTTAAATTATAGGGGGATAAGTCTGTTGATATTGGCAGTTTGGAGGGATATGTTGTGTATCTTTATACGTATATGCTTCTAAACTGTTGTATTCTGAGCACCTCTGCAAAAGCAGTGATAATGTGTGAGTGTGGTGAAAGTGTTGAATGATGATGAAAGTATTTTCTTTTTGGGGATTTTCTTTCTTTTTTGGGTCACCCTGCCTCGGTGGGAGACGGCCGGCTTGTTGGAAAAAAAAAAAAGTCTGTTGAGTATACCTGGTAAAGTGTATGGTAGAGTTATTATTGAAAGAATTAAGAGTAAGATGGAGAAGAGGATAGCAGATGAACAAGGAGGCTTTAGGAAAGGTAGGGGGTGTGTGGACCAGGTGTTTACAGTGAAACATATAAGTGAACAGTATTTAGATAAGGCTAAAGAGGTCTTCGTGGCATTTATGGATTTGGAAAAGGCGTATGACAGGGTGGATAGGGGGGCAATGTGACAGATGTTGCAGGTGTATGGTGTAGGAGGTAGGTTACTGAAAGCAGTGAAGAGTTTTTACGAGGATAGTGAGGCTCAAGTTAGAGTATGTAGGAAAGAGGGAAATTATTTCCCAGTAAAAGTAGGCCTTAGACAAGGATGTGTGATTGATGTCACCGTGGTTGTTTAATATATTTATAGATGGGATTGTAAGAGAAGTAAATGCGAGGGTCTTGGCAAGAGGCGTGGAGTTAAAAGATAAAGAATCACACATAAAGTGGGAGTTGTCACAGTTGCTCTTTGCTGATGACACTGTGCTCTTGGGAGATTCTGAAGAAAAGTTGCAGAGATTGGTGGATGAATTTGGTAGGGTGTGCAAAAGAAGGAAATTAAAAGTGAATACAGGAAAGAGTAAGGTTATGAGGATATCAAAAAGATTAGGTGATGAAAGATTGGATATCAGAATGGAGGGAGAGTATGGAGGAGGTGAATGTATTCAGATATTTGGGAGTGGACGTGTCAGCAGATGGGTCTATGAAAGATGAGGTGAATCGTAGAATTGATGAGGGGAAAAGGGTGAGCGGTGCACTTAGGAGTCTGTGGAGACAAAGAACTTTGTCCTTGGAGGCAAAGAGGGGAATGTATGAGAGTATAGTTTTACCAACGCTCTTATATGGGTGTGAAGCATGGGTGATGAATGTTGCAGCGAGGAGAAGACTGGAGGCAGTGAAGATGTCATGTCTGAGGGCAATGTGTGGTGTGAATATAATGCAGAGAATTCGTAGTTTGGAAGTTAGGAGGAGGTGCGGGATTACCAAAACTGTTGTCCAGAGGGCTGAGGAAGGGTTGTTGAGGTGGTTCGGACATGTAGAGAGAATGGAGCGAAACAGAGTGACTTCAAGAGTGTATCAGTCTGTAGTGGAAGGAAGGCGGGGTAGGGGTCGGCCTAGGAAAGGTTGGAGGGAGGGGGTAAAGGAGGTTTTGTGTGCGAGGGGCTTGGACTTCCAGCAGGCATGCGTGAGCGTGTTTGATAGGAGTGAATGGAGACAAATGGTTTTTAATACTTGACGTGCTGTTGGAGTGTGAGCAAAGTAACATTTATGAAGGGGTTCAGGGAAACCAGCAGGCCGGACTTGAGTCCTGGAGATGGGAAGTACAGTGTCTGCACTCTGAAGGAGGGGTGTTAATGTTGCAGTTTAAAAACTGTAGTGTAAAGCACCCTTCTGGCAAGACAGTGATGGAGTGAATGATGGTGAAAATTTTTCTTTTTCGGGCCACCCTGCCTTGGTGGGAATCGGCCAGTGTGATGATAATAATAAAAATTCAGCATTTATTGTCTGTTATGGTTGGGTTTGGGTGAAAAAAGACACAAGTTGTCATCCTCAAATAAAATGGGTTTAAGGAGATTAGATGCATTTGGTAAGTCATTGATGTAAATGAGAAAGAGAAGTGGCCAAGAATGCTTCCCTGTGGGACTCCAACAAGAACAGGTTGTGTCATGGAGCTGGCTCCATTTGTGCTCTATTGTTAAGATAAAATTTTAGGTAATCGAGAGAGAGTGTCCTCTGACCCTGTAATGTTCGAATTTTGGTGCAAAAGGCCATGGTCAACTGTATCAAAAGCTTTTCAATATCAGTGAAAAGTCCCAGGGAAAATTCATTTTTCTCAAGTGCAGAATATATTAGTTCAAGCATATGCGAAATAGCATCATTAGTACTTTTTTTCGATCTGAATCCAAACTGGCAAGGGTTGAGTATGTTGTGGGATACGAAGTAGGAGTAGACTTCTTTGTGAATTAATTTTTCCAAGATTTTAGATAGTAGGGACAGGTTTGATATAGGCCTGTAATTGTTCAGTTCAGTTGGCTCACCTCCTTTGAGGTTCAGGGTGACTCTTGCTGTCTTGAGTATGGATGGGAAGGTGGAGGATTCAATGGATTTGTTAGAGGTGCAATAATAGGTGACAACATATGAGAAGCTTGAGCAAGAGGCTAGTAACCCCTTCTCCTGTATACATTAATAAAGTTAAAAAGAGAAACTTTTGTTTTTCTTTTTGGGCCACTCTGCCTTGGTGGGATATGGCCAGTTTGTTAAAAAAAAAAAAAAAAAAAAAAAAAAAAAATGAAGCTTTTTTATACACGAGTGTTAGTAAGTTATTTAGGTCTCCTGTCCTGTTCTTTAGTGTTTTGATAAGTGAGATTTCAGTAGGGTTTGTTGGGGCTAATAGAGTATTTTGGTAGTTGCCAGTGAGGTAGTCTTTTGGTTGAATGTTTGTGCTTGGGATTTTACTTGCTAGTTTTGTTCCTACAGTAGAGAAAAAGATATTAAGTTTGTTGACAGTATCGGTTGGCTGAAGGAGAGGTTCGTTTGGTTTAATTAAGGTAATAATTCTGCTTTGTGACAGCTTTTTAGATCCTAGAATTTCAGATAAGGTTTTCCAGGTCTTTTTCATATAATCTTTTGTCATGAAATCTGTTTTCATAATACAATTTTTTGGACCATATTAGATTGGTTAGTACTGACGAGTAATGTTTTGTGGGATCCTTTGTTATTAGAACCATACACTGTTTTTTGTATAGATGTTTTTTATCAATAGATTTGAGGATGCGTTTGTAAGCCAGGGGCTGTTTAGTCTCTCTGCTGTGATCTTAGTTTTTATTGAGCAATGCATGTTAGAGGTTTTGGGTTTTTTGTAAAAAAAAAATATTAACACATTCATCAATATCTAAATTGTCTGCTAGCTTGTTTTGCCAGTGAATGTCACTAAATGCTGAAAAAAGTTAACCCCTTGTCTATTGCAACCCCAAATCCTGAGGTCTCCTGGTGTCGCAAAATCTCCCCCCCCCCCCCCCCCCCCCCCCCAAAAAAAAAAAAAAAAAAAAAAAAAAAATCTTATGAAAGGATAGAGAATCTTTTCCCGATTGTAATGACACCAAAAGAACGAAATTTGATGGAAAACTGATGGAATTATGCTCTTGCAAATTTAGCAACCTTGGCGATATTTACGAATCGGCAGTTTCGCCTAATTTGAGCCCTATTTTCGGCTAATTCCATTGTTCTAGTTGACCAAACTCATAGCTATTTCTTTAGAACTCCATTTTTTCTATCGATTGAGTACTAGAAACTGCCCATTTACTGATTTCAACTACTCGATAACATGGTCAGAAATTTGCAATTTGGCCCATTTCACGAAAATTAAAAAATATGCCAATTTCAAAATAGGGTCCAGAATGAACAATGCAGACATTCCTGACTCTAAAATAACATTTTCTTTGTTCATCAGTCACGTCTCCAGGCCCCTCTGATATTACTCTTGCTTTCTATTTTGAATTTTTATTCAAACAAAAAATATAAGGTTTACTGTTATGCAGACAACTGCAATATTGTAATTGTGTAAATTATGTCAACCCATTCATGACTGCATATTAGAATGGCTACTTGGACATTTATTGGAAAATGACGTCATTTGTTTACTTTTGAACATGGGCAAAAATCAAACATTTCCCCTACTTTGAGCTCCATTTCAAGGTTCTTTTTATAGTAAAACCAATCAAAATCGCCTCTATTTCTATAATATGTTTTCCATTCTAACAAATGAGACCAAGAAAACGAGAATACAACCATAAATACTATATGAAAATAGACCACAAAGTCAGCATTTTAATTAAAAGAAAAAAAAGGTCGTTTTTTTTTTCTCCTTATGCACTGCGTGCTGCAAGATTTTTTTATATGGTGCACACTGACCACACAGACCCATTCAGACCATACTGTTGGAATGTGAACAAGGTAACATTTATGAAGGGATTCAGAGAAACTGGTTAGCTGGACTTAGTCCTGGAGGTAGTAAGTACAGTGCCTGCACTCTGCAGGAGGGGTGGGTATATTGCAGTTTGGAGGAGCATTTGAACTGTAATGTCAGCATGTCTTTGGCAACATGGTGGAGAGATGGTGGGTGTTTTCTTTTTTCGGGTCACTTTGGGCCACCCTACTTCTGTGGGAGATGGCCGGTGTGGCAGAAAATATAAAGGTTATGTACTAGGAATGCACATATGGCCTAATATAATTACCATTGGCTACACAGTATGTCCCCCTGAAAAGAGATTCCTTAATGTCAGTGAGGGGCTCTTGATAAAAGGAACTGAACCTGACCTCTTTTTCCTTGAATTAAACCTAATTATCTCCCATTCATCAGGCATTATATGAGCCCTATGGATTTAGCACTCTCCCATGAATGTAATGATACACTGTATACTTTAGAAATAGTTTCTTCATATTTAAATGTTTAATTAAATGCCATTGGTATCCACAGGTGTCAGCACACAGACAGGCAAGATCTTTCCAGCTACTTTCACTGATAAAGGACCATACCTTGTTCTGCGCTCAACTAGAGTCTTCACTGGTGCACAACAGGTATGTCAGTGGCCCAAGTATTTTTGCAAAGTAAAGTATTTGAATGTAACTTGAGGCATTAGCAGTTAATAATGCAGAAGTTACCAAAGGAATTTGTCAGTTGAATGAAGGAGTGGTAGTTCAAAAAATGAGGTCAATAGGAATAACACAGAAAAATACAGAAATGGATATTAAAATTTATATTATCATTGGGAGCACTAAACCTATAGGGATTATACAGCACCTGTTTGAGGGGGGATGATGGAAGGTATTCAAGCTTAATTCAGGGAATTGGAGCACAAATCCAATTCCCTAGATTAAGAGCCCCCACCAGCATGAAGGAACCTCCCTTGGGGATTAAAATTTATAAAAGATCACAAATTCTTTTATTTGCAAAGCATTAGAAATAGTATTAGTTTTTTTGAGCACTTCAAACATATATTGTTTCTAACATTAACAGATATACACTTTCATTATCAACCTGCAACTGTCATGCCCAATTCACTATCATAGCCATAATTTGTTCCATATCTTTGGCAGAAAGTGTCAACAATGAGTAGTAGTAAACCAAACAAAATTCAGCCGTGGTAAAGTAAAAATTTCAGTACACTGTTGGAAGGTTCTGCCACCTTTAATGCTTTTCGTCATCATAGGAAACAGGTAAAAAACACTAGGAACAGCTTTATATTATTCTTTGCAGATGATACTATTTAAAATCAGCATGAAAATCAGACTAAGTAGAAGACATAAAAAATTGCAGATGGATATTAGAAAAGTCTTTCAGTAGACAAAGGAAAATAAAGAGAAGGCAAAATACCGTGACTGGGATACACACATAACCCACACACATCAGAGAGAAGCTTATGGCGATGTTTTGGTCACCATAAAAATGCAAAACAAACACAGGATATTAAATGTATAATGACATAATGAAAAAAAAAACATACAAAATACAGTACAGTGGACCCCCGGTTAACGATATTTTTTCACTCCATAAGTATGTTCAGGTGCCAGTACTGACCGAATTTATTCCCATAAGGAATATTGTGAAGTAGATTAGTCCATTTCAGACCCCCAAACATAAACATACAAACGCACTTACATAAATACACTTACATAATTGGTCGCATTTGGAGGTAATCGTTATGCGGGGGTCCACTGTACATGTATAGGTATATCTATGTAAGACAACTAATTACAGTGGATCCCTGGATTTCGTCCACACTGGATATCGTACGATTCGGATTTGGACCACTTTTTTGGGCAAAATTTTGTTCTGGATTTCATACCTCATCCCAAAAATTGTCCGCATCACATATGTCTGCCCGCCCGGGACGCCGCCACATGTGCGTATGTGTCTCAGTCTGGCTCTGTCATCCAAAACAATTTGTAGTAATCCATTGTTTTTTGTGCCTGTTTATTGAGTGTGGCTGCAAAATAAGCCACCATGGGCCCAAAGAAAGTTTCTAATGCCAGCCCTTTGGTAAAGAAGTGAGAAACACAAAAGAATTCAAGAAAGAGATTGTAGAAAAATATGAAAGTGGTATATGTACTTGTGGCCGAGCTCGCCAGGATTTATAGCAAGTCCAGATCAACAATCAGTGCTATCCTGGCAAAGAAAGTAGAAATCAAGGAAGCTGATGTTGCAAAAGGGGTGATTAAAGACATTTGTACAAAGTGGAATGAGGTGCAAATTTTTGTGGAAAAATATCACCCTGACCAAGCTGATACAAGCCGTATCTGCAACATGTTCAGTGACAATACCTTGTCCCATTTTAGGCAAATCTTAGAGACACCAGAAACAGAGCTCTCTGGACAGATTTTTAGTGCAACAGGGATCCAGTACCAGTAAAAGACAAAGAAGGGAAGTAACCCCAGATAGGGCTTTGATACCTGAAGTCCTTATGGAGGGGGAGTCCCCTTCCATACAATAACCTGTGCTCCTCCTCATCGTCCATACCCCAACAAGTCTTAAATAAAGGTAAGTGTGATGTTAAATGTTCATTTATCCATTTCATTAGTCATTTATATTTCTTTCTCATTGTATTCTGTATGTAAAACTATAGTTATTCTTTAAAAAAAATATAGTTTTTGTTAATATTTTTGGGTGTCTGGAATGGATTAATTGTGTTTACATCATATCTCATGGGAAATATTACTTCATTTTTCACCCATTTCGGATTTAGACTGACCTTCTTGAACGGATTAAGGATGAAATCCGGGGTTCCACTGTATTTAAAGAACAGAAATTGAAAGCAACAAAGGGTCACAAAAATGATAGGTTGGATTATGAGAACTTTCAAAACAAGAGAAGTCATGTCATGGTGGTACTATCCATGAACATAACTTGTGCTCTTGTATCTGGAATGTTCTGTGCCACAGTGCCTTTCAAGGCAGAAAAGTTATCAAAACTGGAAAATTTAGCAATTGTTTTTGGCATGCACAGACTAAATAAAACTTTTCAACTACTGGAAAAATGTCAAAGCACTTCAGATGTGTTCTCCAGGTCAAAGAAGAGAGATTGCTAATAATATAAACAGTTGACTCAATATTACCCCTTTAACAAACTAGAAAGAGATGGGAAGAATGGATTGCTAAGGAAAAAATAATCAGTTTTGCTATACCCATGAGAGCCCAAGTTAAAACTAGAGATAGTCTGGGATGCTTATTTTCTATATCTAATTCTTGTTTTGTTTCAGTGATAAAATTAAAAATATGTACACCAGTGATGGATCCATTGATTGCTACAGATAGTGTTATACTCTCATTTTATAATGCATTAACACCATAAGTGAACATTTAAAATAAAAGATGAAATTTAATGATATGTACTTTGAAAATATGGGTGTTGTTGTTGCATAGCATAGAGGCAAATGATTGGTTGTATCCATGGAAACCATTGCCACACTCTGGCAATGGTTCCTTCCATGCATTGTTCATTGTAACAATTGTAATTTTCCTCTGACCTTTATCAATAAATATTACTGAAGCAGAGATGATTTTGGTTGGAAGTAGGTTGAAATTGAACTCAGAGTAATGGAAACATTTGATTTTTGATAATTTTCTTGAAGACAGGCAAGGTCCACTTACACCCCTCAGTCTGTTTTGTTTTTTTACTAAGACTGATTCAATTACTGGGATGCAGTAAACCATGACCAATCATTCCTCATATTTTATTATCTAAAAAAGAGGGTGAATCTTCAATTTTTTATACCTGGAGAGGGTTCTGGAGGTCAACGCCACCACGCCCCAGTCTGTGATCAGGCCTCATGGTGGATCAGGGCCTGATCAACCAGGCTGTTACTTGTGGCCACACGCAACCTGGCGTACGAACCACAGCCCAGCTGGTCAGGTACTGGTTTTAGGTGCCTATCTACTGCCTGCTTGAAGACAGCCAGGGGTCTATTGGTAATCCCCCTCATATTTGCTGGGAGGCAGTTGGACAGTCTTGAGCCCCTGACACTTATTGTGTTGTCTTATTGTGCTAGTGGTGCCCCTGCTTTTCATTGGGGGATGTTGCATTGTCTGCAGAGTCTTTTGCTTTCGTAGGGAGTGATTTTAGTGTGCAAGTTTGGTAAATCCCTCTAGGATTTTCCAAGTGTATATCATCATGTAACTCTCCTGCCTTTGTTCTAGGGACTACAGGTTTAGGAACTTTAAGCATTCAGAGTAACTGAGGTGTTTTATTGCAGTTGTGTGTGCCATGAAGGTTCTCTGTACATCTTGTAGGTCAGCAATTTCACATGCCTTGAAAGGTGCTGTTAGTGTGCAGCAATATTCCAGCCTAGATAGAACAAGAGACCTGAATAGCATCATCATGGGCTTGGCATCCCTAGTTTTGAAGGTTCTCATTATCCATCCTGTCTTTTTTTTTTTTAGCAGATGTGATTGATACAATGTTATGATCTTTGAAGGTGAGATCCTCTGACAGGATCACTCCCAGGTCTTTTACATTAGTTTTTCTCTCTATTGTATGGTCAGAATTTTTTATACTCTGATGTAGTTTTAATTTCCTCACATTTTCCATATCTGAGTAATTGAAATTTCTCATCATTGAACTTCTTATTGTTTTCTGCGGCCCATTTAAAGATTTGGTTGATGTCCGCCTGGAGTATTGTGGTGTCTTCAGTGGAGGACACTGTCATGCAAATTTGGATGTCATTTGCAAAGGCGGACACGGCACGATGGCTTGTATCCCTGTCTGTCAGATATGAGGATGAGGAACAAGATGGGAGTGAGTACTGTGCCTTGTGGAACAGAGCTTTTCACTGTAGCCACCTCAGACTTTACTCTGTTTACTGCTACTCTTTGTGTTCTATTTGTTAGGAAATTATAGATCCGTCTACCAACTTTTCCTGTTATTCCTTTTTCATGCATTTTGTGCACTGTTACACCCTGGTCACACTTATCAAAGGCTTTTGCAAAGTCTGTGTATATTACATCTGTATTCTTTTTCTTTTTTCTAGAGCATCCAGAACCTTGTCATAGTCATAAGTTGATGAATTTAAAATGGAAAGCAAGTGTAATATAGGAGAGGTCTGAGGAAATGTTGCTTTAGTGCCTGGAATGTCTAGTGTTCATTTTGGACACCTTTTTCAATTGTATTTTTTGTATTTTTGTGTAAAATTGGCTGAAATACTGAATTCTATGCACTTTATAGGGTAGCTTTGAAGGCATGCTAGCAAAGTAGCTAAGAATTTAGTTGAATTAAGCATTGGAATTGGCATAAAACAGGACTCAAATTGGACGAAATTGCCAGTGCATAAATTGTGCCCAGACTGTGAACTTTACGCTTGTGTTTTCCATCAAATTTTGTATTTTTAGTGTCACTACTTTCAGAAAAATATTAACTATCATTTTAGAGGATTATTTTTTTAAATGCTATAAAGTGAGCACTTTTAATTTGGGGCTTCTGACATTGAAAGGGTTAATCATGACTAAGCAAGGTAATCATGGCTAAAAAAAAAAAAAAAAAAAAAAAAGTATGATACCCTTCAGTGAGGTAACTGGAGCATGGGAGGTTGTTTGTGTAATGGAATGATATGCCTTCTGCTGAAAAAGTGAGATAATCCTAATAGTAACTGAGGTACATTCTAATAGCATTTAGCATTCAGTATGGACTGATGCTTATTTTTTCCCAAATCTATTGCATGCTGTGGCCTCCTATTGTTTTTGTTTTATCCCCTGAAACATGGACTTGGAAAACAATATTTCATTTATGGTTTATTGAAAACTTGCTACTTGGATGCATGTTATGCGAGTCTATTGTAATTTTAATAGTTCCAGCCATGACAGCACCTGTAGAGTGCAGCTCCTTTGCTTTGAAAGAAGTTAAAACTACTCTTGAAGTTCTCAAGGTCGAGAATGATTGCAAAGCTTTGTCCTGTCAGATGAAAAAGGATTATTGCAAAATCTTCAGAACTTTGAAATATATGGAGAAATGCTGAATGTTTACAATATTATTTGGCCAAAATTTTAATATATGTACGTACAGTGGAACCTTCGTTTCTCTGTGCCCTGGTTTTCGTAGAATTCGGTTTTCAATGACTTCTTTTTGTTGCAGTTTTGTCCTAGTTTTCGTACATCCACTTGGTTTTCGTAGTTGACAATGATCTGCCATACCAAATGCGTCTGCCAGCCTGCACCCACACAAAGCATCCCACGCGTTCTGACACTGGCTTTGTTTCTCATTGAGTGAGCATTACCCTGAGCATTCATCCAAAACATTTCTTAATAATCCATTGTTTTTTGTGCTTGTTTGAGTGTGATTGCTAAATAAGTCACCATGGGGCCAAAGAAAGTTCGGAGTGCTAGCTCTTTGATAAAGAAGGCGAGAAACACGATAGAATTCAAGAAAGAACTTGTAGCAAAGTATGAAAGCTGTTGCAAGCCGTGTCTACAACATGTTCAATGACACTGCTTTGTCCCATTTTAGGCAAATCTTAGAGATGCCAGAAACAGACCTCTCTGGACAGATTTTTTGTGCGACAGGGGTTCAGTGACTCGAGCTGGTCCTAGTGCCAGTAAAAGACAGACAAAGGAAGTAACCCTGGATAGGGCCTTGATACCTGAAGTCCTTATGGAGGGAGATGCCCCTTCCTAACAATAACCTCACCTCTCCTCCCTCTCCCCGCCTCACCATCTTCCATACACCAACAAGTCTTCAATAAAGGTAAAACTGATGTTAAATGTTCATTTATCCATTTCATTAGTCATTTACATTTATTTCTCCTTGTTTTCTGTATGTAAAACTATAGTTATTCTCTATAAAATGTATTTTTTGTTAATATTTTTGGATGTCTGGAACAGATTAATTGGATTTACATTATTTCTCATGGGAAATATTTCTTCAGTTTTCGTACAGTTTGGTTTTCGTCAGACTTTCTGGATCAAATTAATCACAAAAACCAAGGTTCCACTGTACATAGTAATAAGTTAGGAAAGGTGCTAAAAAGAGCTACAAAATGGCTATTATTATTATTTTTATAATCATAACTAAGCACTAAACCCACAAGGGTCATACAGCAGATGGCTATTAAGATAGGAGGAAAGAGATATCATAACCACAAATAAGGTTATGAAAGGCTTTGAAACATTAAAGATGATTTCTGTCACTGCAGCTGGGATAACAAAAGGCCACAGCTGGAAATTGAGAAAAAGGTGGAGCCAAAGTGATGAGAGAAATTATTTCTTTGTAAATAGGGTAGTTAACCATTAGAATTAAAGCAGGAGGTAGTAAGTGCTACAACTATTGGAAATTCTAAAAAAGATATATTTTTTTTTTCACACACCAGCCATTTCCCATCAAGGTAGGATGATCTGAAAAAGAAGAAACATTTTCACCATCATTCATTCAGTCATTGTGGTGTCAGAAGCATGTAAAAGTTGGTACCCAAACTAAGCACAGAAAGGTGATGTTCCTAGAGAAATGTGGAGAGCCTCATTTAGAACTTCACCATCTGATACAAATACTTTTGTCATTAATTTGGGTAGGCCATCTGAGCTGTGCTGGCATCACGTCAGATGGCTCTCCAAACTGCCATATCCCCACCCCTTCATCAGAGTACAGGCACTGTATTTACCACCTACAAGGCTAAAGTCTAGTTAACTAGTTTCCCCTGAATCTCTACATAAATGTTACTTTGCTCTCACTCCAACATCATATAAAATGTGTACGAATGGTATATAATACCGACAAGATGAGATTAAGACACATGTGCAACATCTGGGTATCTTTATTACGTCTACAATAAAGATACCCAGATGTTGCACATGTGTCTTAATCTCATCATATAAAATCATGAAAACCACTTGCCTTCACTTCTATCTAACATACTCCCACAAGCTTGTTGGATGCCCAAGCCATTAGCACTCAAAACTTTTACCACTTTATAAGTAAATTATCAAAAGCAAAAATGCTAAATATTTGGCATTATTTTTTTATACTATAGCATCAGTTTGGATAAATGTTCAGAATACTGAAGAGTTCTAATAGTTTCTTTATTAATCCACTGTATTTTAACAGCCGTTAAATAATTTTTATTTTTTTATCAGATGGTTGATATATACGACTGTGCTCTGGGGTTATTACGGATTGGACCTTTTAACTATGAACCTCATGCTGGTGTGGAACTACTACTACAACAAACAGATGATGTCATCCTTCAGTGTCTCTCTACAACACCAGAAGTTGAAGAACCAAGCTGGGTCAAAATGGTAAGTTTTGTAATATTACTCTATTCAGTTTCGAACTTATATTTTATAGTATTTTATACAGTAGACCACCACATTTTACACCTCCAAGTTCCGTGTTTGTCTTCGCAATTCATGTTTTGTACTTATTTCCACATTTTTGCCTCCAAAGTTTGCCACCTGTCATGGTGTCTTAACTATTGTTGTTGCATAGATGGGCCAATTATGTCAAACCAGTCAGCATAGATGACTGAGGAATTATTTGTTGACTGGTTCAAGCATCATTTTATTAATGAAGTCATGTTTTATTTGCGCTGCAACAACCTCGTATGCAAGATTCTCCCAACTCTTGATAATTCCCATTCTCATCCTGATCTGTTGCAGGATTTGAACCCAAATGTTTTTTTTTATTTTTATCATGCAACCACTGGATCAAGGTGCAATAAAATCATTTAAGTGTATCTACAATGCAGAGTGGGGGCAGAAACTGCTTGCATCAATGGACAATGACTCAGAGCTTGGAGCATCAGAGTTATGGCATAAATTCAACTTTGCAGATGCCTTACCCGACATCAAAAGGGTATAGGATAATATTCCAAAATCATCAATAAATGCAGGCTGGATAAAATTATGGCTTAGCGTGGTGAATAATTTCACAGGGTTTCTCTTAGTTGAGAGTCATGTTGAGAAAATTGCTCAGCTGACAAGGAGATTACCATGTGAGGGCTTGGAAGATGTGCAGCCATAACATGTCACTGAAGATAAAGAGGAAGAAAGAAGTCCAGAGGAAATGTTGGCAGAGCTGAATTCCCAGATAGAAGAGACTCAGAGTTGGAGGATGAGGAAGAACAGCTTGCAAAGAAATTGTTAGTAGAGTACTTCAAAAATTATGAGCATTTCCATGTTGCTGTTGAACTTGCTAACTTTTTCACTGAAGAGGACCCAGACACATCTAGAAGCACTGCTTAGAAATGCATGTTGGGCCAAACAATGATGCCATATCATCAGCTGTATAAAGTACTGCAGGGTAGTACACAGCAGACACACATGACAGGATACTTCAATGTTCCATTGACTTCAGTCCATAAACCACAGCCATCCACTTCAGCAAGTGATCCCCAGTCATCCACTTCAGCCCATTAACACCAGCCATCCATTTCGGGCCATGAACACCAGCCATCCATTTCGGTCCATGAACACCAGCCATCCATTTCGGTCCATGAACACCAGCCATCCATTTCGGTCCATGAACACCAGCCATCCATTTCGGTCCATGAACACCAGCCATCCATTTCGGTCCATGAACACCAGCCATCCATTTCGGTCCATGAACACCAGCCATCCATTTCGGTCCATGAGCACCAGCCATCCATTTCGGTCCATGAGCACCAGCCATCCATTTCGGTCCATGAGCACCAGCCATCCATTTCGGTCCATGAGCACCAGCCATCCATTTCGGTCCATGAGCACCAGCCATCCATTTCGGTCCATGAGCACCAGCCATCCATTTCGGTCCATGAGCACCAGCCATCCATTTCGGTCCATGAGCACCAGCCATCCATTTCGGTCCATGAGCACCAGCCATCCATTTCGGTCCATGAGCACCAGCCATCCATTTTGGTCCATGAGCACCAGCCATCCATTTCGGTCCATGAGCACCAGCCATCCATTTCGGTCCATGAGCACCAGCCATCCATTTCGGTCCATGAGCACCAGCCATCCATTTCGGTCCATGAGCACCAGCCATCCATTTCGGTCCATGAGCACCAGCCATCCATTTCGGTCCATGAGCACCAGCCATCCATTTCGGTCCATGAGCACCAGCCATCCATTTCGGTCCATGAGCACCAGCCATCCATTTCGGTCCATGAGCACCAGCCATCCATTTCGGTCCATGAGCACCAGCCATCCATTTCGGTCCATGAGCACCAGCCATCCATTTCTGTCCATGAGCACCAGCCATCCATTTCGGTCCATGAGCACCAGCCATCCATTTCGGTCCATGAGCACCAGCCATCCATTTCGGTCCATGAGCACCAGCCATCCATTTTGGTCCATGAGCACCAGCCATCCATTTCGGTCCATGAGCACCAGCCATCCATTTCGGTCCATGAGCACCAGCCATCCATTTCGGTCCATGAGCACCAGCCATCCATTTCGGTCCATGAGCACCAGCCATCCATTTCGGTCCATGAGCACCAGCCATCCATTTCGGTCCATGAGCACCAGCCATCCATTTCAGTCCATGAACACCAGCCATCCATTTCGGTCCATGAACACCAGCCATCCATTTCGGTCCATGAACACCAGCCATCCATTCCAGTCCATGAACACCAGCCATCCATTCCGGTCCATGAACACCAGCCATCCATTTCGGTCCATGAACACCAGCCATCCATTTCGGTCCATGAACTCCAGCCATCCATTTCGGTCCATGAACACCAGCCATCCATTTCGGTCCATGAACTCCAGCCATCCACTTACCCCATGAAGCACAGCCATCCAGTTCAACCAGTGAATGCCAGCCATCCACATTAACCCACGAATGCTAGCCATCCACTTCATCCAGCATGCCCCAGCCATCCACCTCATCCAGCATGCCCCAGCCATCCACCTCATCCAGCATGCCCCAGCCATCCACCTCATCCAGCATGCCCCAGCCATCCACCTCATCCAGCATGCCCCAGCCATCCACCTCATCCAGCATGCCCCAGCCATCCACCTCATCCAGCATGCCCCAGCCATCCACCTCATCCAGCATGCCCCAGCCATCCACCTCATCCAGCATGCCCCAGCCATCCACCTCATCCAGCATGCCCCAGCCATCCACCTCATCCAGCATGCCCCAGCCATCCAACTCAACCGGTGAACCTCTGCTATCTAATTCATCCACTTCATTCACCTTATCTGAGGCCTAGTAGAGCCACACTACACCTCTCCATTGACGACAAGCGAATTAAGCAGTAACAACCAGAATTTGTTAAGCATGTTCCCATTGCTTGAATTTGTTTGGTTAAATCATCATGTTACACTAGTTATAATAAGATGCTTTAATATACCTTTGCTATCTGCTTAACTCTTAATATTGTACATTACTTAGTTTATTATTTTTGGTGATTTACATATTTCTAAGAAAAGTTGTTTGGCTCTTCTGGAGGTACCATACAGCACAGCCTGTTTTTTTTTCATGTAAGTTGTTCACTCCCTCTATTGCATTTTCACATATAACTCTTGTTTTTTCTGGAATGTATCTCATGTGAAATGTGGTTGTCTACTGTACTACTTGTTATAGCTGTTTGGTTAGGTAGCTGAATATGCTGGAGCAATAGCATGGAGGTTACATATACACCTGTAGACTAGAGTTTGGCTTTGTTGTCTAGTGGGTACACCAGGCAGATGTGAGTAGGGTAACCAGAGCCAAGATATCTAGGAAAAGGAGCTCTGATGTTGACTCCAGGTTAGCTAGGCAAGGTCTGAGGATGAGCACTCTAAGCAAGGCAGACCTAAGTGCCTGGCCTCTGCCAAGCACTTGCCAAAACTAGGCTGTAGGTCAGCAGTGACCCCAGTGGGAGGTATGTGAAACAGATGAGTAGGCATACTGTCTACATTTTGCTCAGTCACACACTTTGGGG
Source organism: Cherax quadricarinatus (assembly GCF_038502225.1). Lineage (NCBI taxonomy): Eukaryota > Metazoa > Arthropoda > Malacostraca > Decapoda > Parastacidae > Cherax > Cherax quadricarinatus. The sequence continues at coordinate 19,235,890 of NC_091337.1, read as the reverse complement.
CATCTTAACAGCGCCTGGTGTGCAAGAATTTAAAATCTAAATACAGTGGAACCTCGGTATGCAGCCTTAATTCATTCCAGAAGGCTGTTTGAGTGTCGCTCCGTTTGAGTGTTGAACAAGTTCTTCCTAACCAATTTTTGTTTGGTTGGCTATTATCACCAATCGCCTTTAGGCCCTGTTACAAAAAACGCGATGTCTAATAAGCATAGAGATCTCCAGTGAATACTAGAAAGGACTGCCCTTCTAGCATCCAGCCTGTTACTGGGTTTTTGCAACAAGTAGTCAGTATCCTGGTCCAATTATCCATTAGAATTTAATAGTAAGATTCAATAGTGCTTCAGGATTACAACTGGTAGGCTACTAACTAAAGAAATTAAAATTTAAGAAGTTTATTAATAAAGATAAAGTTGTTTAGGTGGACAATATCAAAGTAAATCAAAGTAATCTATTTAATATAATATAGGATACAAATTCCTACACTGCTTTCATGTACAGTAGTATTGTGTTGAAGGCACAGATCATATCTTGATGGCTTTTAAGTACTGTCTGGTACACTGTCAGCATTTAAGAACATAATACTAATACAGTGGACCCTCGACCAATGATATTAATCCGTTCCTGAGAGCTCATCGTTAATCAAAATTATCATTAGTAGAGTTAGTTTTCCCCATAAGAAATGAAAATCAAATTAATCCGTGCAAGACAACCAAAAGTATTGAAAAAAAAAATTTTTTACCACATGAAATATTAATTTTAATACACACAAACTGAAGAAGACATGTACAATTACATGACACTTACCTTTATTGAAGATCTGGTGATGACTGATGGGATGGGAGGAGGGGAGACTATGGATGGTGTTAGTGTTTAGAAGGGGAATCCCCTTCCATTAGGATTTGAGGTGTCAAGTCCTTTTCCGGGGTTACTTCCCTTCTTCTTTTAATGCCAGTAGGACCAGCTTGAAAGTCACTGGACCTCTGTCGCACAACATATCTGTCCATAGAGGCCTGTACCTCCCATTCCTTTATGACATTCCTAAAGTGTTTCACAACATTGTCAGTGTCACAATTAAACACTTGTTCAGGTTTCAATTCTTCACTGTCTATGTACTCCTTGAATTCCTGCACATATTTTTCAGCTGCTTTTTGGTCCAAACTGGCAGCCTCACCATGCCTTTTCACACTATGTATGCCACTACGATTCTTAAATCTCTCAAACCAACCTTTGCTGGCCTTAAGTTCACTCACATCACCACTAGTTGCAGGCATTTTTCTAATTAAATCCTCATGCAACTACCTAGCCTTTTCACATATGATTGCTTGAGGGATGCTATCTCCTGCTATCTGTTTTTTGTTTATCCACACCGATAAGTCTCTCAACATCTTCTATCACTTGCGATCTCAGTTTTGAAAACATAGTTGCACCTTTGGCAAGAACAGCTTCCTTGATTGCCGTTTTCTTGGCCACAATAGTAGCGATGGTTGATTGGGGTTTTGTGTACAACCTGGCCAGCTCGGAGACACACACTCCACTTTCATACTTAGCAGTGATCTCTTCATATCCATAGTAATTCTCACCCTTTTTGCTGTAAGGTTGGCACTAGAAGCTTTCTTGGGGCCCATGGTGACTTATTTTGCAGGTGCAATCACTAAAAACGCTGTGATAATATGAAATGTTCCAATTGTATGTTTGGATGGGACCGTGGTGGCTGGCTGGCTTGTAAACACTGGCCACAAGTGGACGGGTCTCAGATGGAACGAATCGTGTTGGTCGAGGGTCCACTGTATATACAAGTGAGTATGTATGTGTGTAAGTGCTCCGAGTAGTTTGCTATGTCTCAAGACTTGACTCGACTTAACCAGTGACTGATTGAAGTCCTCACATAAACTAACTTCTTGACCAACCTGGCAATCAGAACAGCTTGCTTGAACAGTAAAATGGCCGATTTGCCAAACAGCAATATAACCAGCAGCAGCAACACAGAATCAGGAACAAGGAGATAACATAACGACCCTAAGTAGGGACCATCTGCAGATCCTCCACAAAAGTCGCAAAACTCCCATACTACTGAATCTAAGTTCAGCATAGGAAAATCCCCGACTGTGACAGTGCACAGATACCAATACAAATTAGGTCAAAAGCTACAGCTCAGGACCGGAATTTCTCAGTGTCAGTGTGACACACAACCTCAGTAAAACATTGAAAATCACTAAGGCTAGGCTATGTTCTGTGAACAGAGTTACACAGAACTAACAACAAGAAAGTGACAGATGATGTTCCAACAAGGGCCAGCAAGGGAGAGCTGGAGAGGGAGGTGTTGTTGGAATCATCGTCAAACAGAGAGAGAGAGAGAGAGAGAGAGCTAGTGAAGGCAAGGCACTCCTCTCGCCCAGGTGAGGTGTGATCATCCCACCCTGATCACGTGACTCTCCGTGGACTGCTGCTGCCCAGCAACTACAGAGAAGCTGGCAGCGAAACGAGCAGAGTGGTAGTTACAGTAGTTAGACAATGCAGCAGCTACTTAATGCTCTCGAGCAATGAGCACTGAATAAGGTGTAAATGTTACATCCTACCTAATAATATAACTAAGTCAAATAATGATACAAAGCAATATATTTACAATTTAGCTAATATCGCAGATATCAGCAATATAAAATTATAGGAACAGGTAATATACATTATATACATTGTGGCCCATTCAGGGGTCGGAATAGGCCCCATGGTGACTTATTTATACAAATACAAAAAAATAAAAAGCATAGAAACGTGAAATAGTTTACAGCAAAGTTCTGGCAGGTCATTTGCTTTGTTCAAGTAGGGAGCTGGTCGTATACCGAGGTTCCACTGTACACCCATGGAACTCAGCTTTGGCTTACTCTTTTACAAAAATGGTCAATTTAATGGGCCTCAAAAACTCTTCCCACATCTTCGGTGGGAGAGAAAATCGGCATGCCACTCTGCATTGTGATGGATGGGGCCATGGGACATCAAGACAGTGCTGAAGCATAAATCTTCTCATGTACAGTTTGTTCATAGGACTGCACAGAACATCGGGCATTGTCTGTACATCAAGGGACATTGATCCAGTTGTAAAACAATGACTGGCAGTAGCATTTCTTAGGGTGTGACACGTGACATGAACACTACTCTGGCCTGTAACACACACTGCATGAGATAAACTTGCAAAGGAATTAATATGGAAATACTATGGGTACCCTTATACACAACATACTACTTATACATACATACATGGTGTAGTCCATCCTGATTCCGTTATTTGAGCTTTTAACTAACTAAAGCGAACACAGGCATAGTCTAATGGCCTGCACACCTGATTGCAGCACCATAACCAAGGTAGGAACAAGCAAAATGCAGCAGAGTAAATACTTACATTTCCTTCACCAAACAGCAAGCAAGGTATGTACAAATGATATGTACAGTAAGTCAATACAGGCAATAGACATGTGAGAACCGTTTATGACCAGGCTTGAAGGTAAGTGTGATAATATTTGTGAGTGTCCCACATTGCTTCATAACTTTGGCAGGCTTCCTTGTCATTGGGGGGTTGAACCAAAGGGTAAAGCCCTTCTTATTATTCCCTTAGCACCTGGTTTGCTGGTCAGGAGGGCAAGCCTATATGGGTGTGACATACATCGAATAAATTGTAAGATACTTTTAGCATGCCACAGCTTTTAACTAACTATAAAGCATACGAGTGTTGATGCCCATTTCAGCAAGAAGATGGTGTAGTTAGCAAAGGAGTCAGACAAGTCAATAGGCGTGTCAGTTCACAGAAATGTACTGCTGCCTTAGATCTCAGACCATAGGAATGTAGTTGGACAGTCATTGGTCATATCAGGAGAGGTAGGAATAGTAGACAGGTTGTCGCTTGTGTCGGTTTGGTTGTGCTGTTGCAGTGCACCCTCCTATAGCTCAGCCTCAGCTTGCACACTGTCCTTGTATTTCATGTGGTCAAAGTGAGCTTCCTTAATTGTTCCAATGGCTGCATAGTATAAGCAAGACATGTTAGAATTACTTGTGACAACACAGTAGATGTAGTAAGGGCTGTGCCCCAGACAGATATAAATATTGTTTAAACATCACTACTACTTCGTACTTAGTTGAGGATATCCATGCTAGTGTAGTCTTTGCCATTAAGATGATACATCAAAATCTGTAGTCATCAGTGTGCATCTTTGTTGTAACTGTCAAAGTAACTTTGAGAGAAGTGAGTAATTATTATTAAATCCATAATGAATCATTTAAACCTCAGTCATACAGTACCTGAGTTAAGGTAAGGGTTCAGGGGTAAGCAGATTTTATCTGAGGGAAGGGCAGCTCCAATTCTTTGGATCAGGAGCAATTTACAAGCATGAAGTGACCCACCTTGAAGGGAGCAGTGAATAATACTCCATCAGTGTAAAAAAAAAAAAAAAAAAAAAATGGAATTTGTGTATGGCACTTGAGGAAACACCTGAGGGGTGGGGTAAGTAAGAATTGTTTAATCCACTCAGTATCTTTTGGAATAATATGTGGAAACACTAGGTAATATTATGAATCAAAGATGCTGCAATATTATTATGGCCTGATAGTATTATCAAGAAGTGCTAAAACTGTAGGGGTCATACAGCTCTAGGGGAATGGGAGGTAATTGGGTTCAGTCAAAGGAAAGTGCAGGTCTAATTCCTTGGATCAAGAGTCATTGAAGGGTTATCGCATTTTTTTTTCTTCTTCAACAAACCAGCCATATCCCACCAAGGTAGGGTGGCCCAAAATGAAAGTTTTTCTTTTTAAATTTAGTAATTTGTGCAGGAAAAGGTGTTACTAGCCCCTTGCTCCCGGCATTTTAGTCACCTCTTACAACACGCATGACTTACGGAGGAAGAATTCTGTTCCACTTCCCCATGGAGATAAGAGGAAATAAACAAGAACTATTTTCTGAAAGAAAATAGAAGAAAACCCAGAGGGGTGTGTATATATATGCTTGTACATGTATGTGTAGTGTGACCTAAGTGTAAGTAGAAGTAGCAAGACAGTAACTGTAATCTTGCATATTTATGAGACAGACAAAAGACACCAGCAATCCTACCATCATGTAAAACAATTACAGGCTTTCGTTTTACACTCACTTGGCAGGATGGTAGTACCTCCATGGGTGGTTGCTGTCTACCAACCTACTACCTACAAGTGACTTAATATAGTTAATAATCTATCAGAGACTCTGTGTAATAAATCTTTAAAATATGCTTAATAAAGTAACAAGCCAAAGTTAATCCAATTTGTCTTTTAGGTCCGGGAAGTGTTAAAACACATCAAGGAGCATCCATTCCCTGCCGTCACAATATTCCCAGACAACAGGCCTCACTATTTCCGTCGAGACAACTTGGGAGCATGGACTCCTGCAGAGCTCCCTAACAACAATGATTCTACCCCTGATGCTAATGTTCAGGCAGCAGTTCAGGCTGTTGCTGGAGCTGCAGTTGCTGCCACAGGAGCCTGGACACAGGCAGGAGTCACAACAACATCAGCAGCACCTACACCAGCTGCTCTTTCCCCTGCTCCTTGGGGTGCTTCTGTACCTCCCAGGTTAGTACTGCAAACAATATTTAAATTCAATATTTGTTTTGTTTTTTATACAACAAACCTCATATGGCATTTCATTTCAGATCATGCATTTTGCCTGGTTTGGACTTTGTTGAATTAAGTTTGAATCATTTGAGGAGTACATGATTGTTTTCTAATTTGGTTTGATGATGTTTCTTGAGTATAACCACTTTTCACTGGCTTGTCATAAAAATCCAACTTGTTCACAAAACACTGATGTTTGATAGTAGCAACAGTCAGTTCATACTTTCTAGTCCATGCACTAAGAATGGGCAACTCTTGGGCCCCTAAAACTATCTCTACTGTTTTTCTTGTAACACATTTGCATAAAGTAATCCTCATTAATATTGATATTTCCTAGGATAAATTAAATCAACAGCTATTCAGAAGTGCCAATATTTATCACCTTATGCATTTGCTAAGAGGACATGAAACTTACACTGACAACAATAAAGATAGTGAAATAATGATTAATGATTTATAATACAGCTCTGTGTTAAGTGAGTCATTATCTGTCTGAAGATTGACAACCAGAATGAGTTTTTTCTTGAGCGAGACTCGAAACATGGTCGACATCTCCATAATTTCTGACTTAACCCTAACCCCAACTCATCTTCGAAAAATCACTGATAGCATTTCCCCAAACTGCCTTAGCTCTGACTTGGAAGAACTCAATATTTGTCAAGAACTGCAAGAAACCAGTATCCTGCACCTTGAATATGCTCTGGAGGGGCAGCCTGGACACAGAAATCACACAAAATAAGTGCAGATCAGTAGTGTTGGCATCCCACATTACTGCTCATTGTGTTTAGCAAGATTGCTAATCACACTGAATATCATCCACTGAAAACCCAGGGAAGCATAGTTTAGAGCAGGTCGTGCTCCTGCCTCTTGTAATTATTTGACTGTTACCACATGGCCTTAGATGCAATGGAAGACAAGCAAAATGCAGATTTTCCAAAAGATTTGATATGTGGAATCAAAGTGGGTGCAAAAGAAATAACTGGAAAAGTGGGCAGATGGATGTTTAATTTTCTCAGATAGGATTCAAAGAGTAATAGTGAACTGAGTGAAATCAGATGGTGCCATAGTGAACATTTCTGTTCCCAAGACAAAGTACTTGCTCCTTTTCTCATTCTCATATCTGACATAGACAGAGTCATAAATCCTTCACAGATTATACTAAATTTTATATGAGAATGGCATCCATTGATGACATAGCAATCTTCCAAACTGGCAAAGTCTTCCAGTCAGCCACTGACAACAGTGATATTCAATGAGGACAAGTTTCAGCTACTCCATTTTGAAAAGATTGAAGAAATAGACTAGAACAGAACATAAAGGCGATTAATTCTTTGACTTTCGCAAGCCCCTTTCTGAAACTGTCATTCTATGTCGAAAAATTTTTGGAAAAAAAAAAAAAAATATTTTCTTGTGAAATGATAGAGAATCTTTTCCCGATGGTAATGACACCAAAAAGGACGAAATTTGGTTGAAAACTCATGGAATTACGCTCCCGCGAAGTTAGCAGTCTCGGCAACATATATGCATCAGCGATTTCGCCGACTTTGAGCCCTATTTTTGGCCAATTCTGTTCTAGTTGACAAAACTAGTAGCTATTTCTTTAGAACTTCATTTTTTTCTATCACTTGAGTACAAGAAACTGCCCATTTACTGATTTAACTACCCAATAAAGTGGTCAGAAATTGGCAATTTGGCCAATTTCATGCAAATTAAAAAAGATGCCAATTTTAAAATAGGGTCCAGAATAAATAATGTAGACATTCTTGGCACTAAAATAACATACCCTCTGTTCATTAGTCATGTCTCTAGGCCCCTCATATATTACTATTGCTTTCTATTTTGATTTTTTATTCATACAAAAAATAGAAGATTTACTGTTATGCAGACTACTGCATTATTGTAAAAATGGTATAAATAATATCAGTGCACTAGTGAAAGAATATTAAACTCCCCATTTGACGTATATTGGACGTGTGGTGTGATTTGCTTACTCTTGAACATTGGTAAAAAATCGAACATTTCTGCTACTTTGAGCTCAATTTCAAGGTTGTTTTCTTCGTGAAACTAATCAAAATACTCTATTTCTATAACGTGTTTTTCATTTTATCACACGAGACCATGAAAACTAGAATACAACGATAAGTACTACACGAAAAACACCTCAAAGTCGACATATAAATAAAAAAAAACGGTTTGAGTTTTTTTTTCTCATTATGCACTGTATGCTGCAGGATTTTTATGTGGTGCACACAGACCCATTCTCTCACATGTGGGCCTACCAGCTTTCTCCTGCTTGATTTGAAGCCACTAGAATTATTGAGTATATATACGTCCGAAACACTGGCTCGTAAGACATATATATACGACAAAACAGTCAAAGGGTTAAAATGCCAAGAGCAAGGGGCTAGTAACTGCTTCTCCTGTATATACAGTGGACCATCAGTTATTGGCTGTTCTGGATATCGACCAGTTTGGTTTTCGCCCGCTTTTTTGGCCGAAATTCTATCCTGGTTATCGGCCGTTATTTCAGAGATCGGCTGTATTGGACGCATCCACCTGCCACGTTCATGAGTCAGTCTGGCTGTGTCTCTGGGTAAGTGAGGAAGCCTCCGTGCATTCATCCAAACATTTCATTATAATCTATTGTTTTTTGTGGTTATTGATTGAGTGCAACTGCGAAATAAGCCACCATGGGCCCTTTTGTAAAGGGCTAAGAGAGAGGGGAGAATGTGGCTTCTTCGGTGAGTCGGTGATTCTTTGATATGTATGATACTAAAGCAGCAGGAGTTGATAAAGGCTATAACGCCAGCCAGCGATAAAGTGTAGCATTAACACTATAGCTAGTAAGTTAAGCGATATAAAAAAGGATGACACAAAACTCTTCCAATGTTGTTGGAGATATATAGAGCCACTGACAACATATGCCACCCTGCATATCTTCCACCACCCTAAACTTTTGCCAGCATCTCAATAACCACTTAAGTTCTTTACAGTCTCCATGATAACCACTATTTCTTTACATTCTCTCTTATGTTTTTATACAACTGCGAACTTAATTCATTCCAGAAGGCTGTTCGAGCGCCGCTGCTGAACGAATTTCTTCCCATAAGGAATAACGTAAATGAGATTATTCTGTTTCAGACCCCTAAAAATACACTTACAAAAAATATACTTTCATAATTGTTCAAGTTGGGAGCTGTTCGAAACTCTAAGTACCACTGTATTTCTTGTTTATAAATTTCGTCATGAAATTGTAATAACACGATTATACCACATATTAGAATTGTGATAGATAAATAAGCCATAGAGTTGATATTATTGCCAACAAGAATCTTCAATAAAGGTAAAAGTGATGTTAAATGTTCATTTTTCCATTTCATTAGTCATTTTATATAGTTCTCATTGTTTTGTGTATGTAAAACTGTAGTTAATCTTTAAAAAAAGTATTTTTTGTTAATATTTTTGGGTGTCTGAAAGATGGATAGCATTTACATTACTCATGAAATTGTAATAACACGATTGCAAACAAACCATACCACGGGTGGGGTTTGAACCTGTGGTCAGTCTCTCAAAACTCCAGACCATCGCTTTAGCTATTGGGTCAGCTAGCTTCAATAAGATTCGTCCAACAAAGTATATTTCAACACCATAGGAAGGTTAGCATAGGCACCACTGTACCTAGTTGGATGAATCTTATTGAAGCTAGCTGGCCCAGTGGCTAACGCGACAGTCTGGAGTTTTTAGACTCTCTGCCTGCGGGTTTAAACCCCACCCATGGTATGATTAGTATTTACATTAACACTCTTGGGAAATATTATTTCTGTTTTCGGCCTTTTCGGATTTAGGCCGACCTTCTGGAATGGATTATGGCCAATAACCAAGGGTCCACTGTATTACTAAATTTAAAAAGGGAAACTTTTGTTTTGCTTTTTGGGCCACCCTGCCTCTGTGGGATACAGCCAGTTTGTTGAAAGAACAGAATATAAAACAAACTCGAGTTACTCAATTAAGCATAAGACTAACATGAGACTTAGGAGTGATCATGTCAGATCTCGCCTTCAAGTATCACAACAGTGTCACTATCACAATTGCAAGGAAAAATGAGAGGCTGGATAACTAGAATTTTCTAAACATGGGATGCCAAGACAAGGATGATACTTCTTTACTTGTTCTCTCTAGGTTGGCATACTAGTTTACTCCAGTAGCTCTGTTTAACCCCTAAACGGTCCAAACGTATATATACAGTGGACCCCCGGTTTACGATATTATTTCATTCCAGAAGTATGTTCAGGTGTCAGTACTGACCGAATTTGTTCCCATAAGGAATATTGTGAATTAGATTAGTCCATTTCAGACCCCCAAAGATACACATACAAATGCACGTACATAAATACACTTACATAATTGGTCGCATTGGGAGCTGATCGTAAACCGGGAGTCCACTGTACTTTGTAATTTTCCTGCCTCCAAATTTGGCACGATTGCCCTGAGATGCCTGGTCAGCATAGAATGGGTCTTAACACTCGGTGTGCACCATATTAAAAAAAATCTGGGACAACTTAGTACCTTGTGCTCTTTTTTTCTATATTTTTTTTTTTTTCAAAATATTTGGGGCGCTGCGCAAGTGAACATATATAAGTACGTTTGGACCGTTTAAAGGTTAAGGCAGATGAAAATTGACCTGAATAATGTACAGAGAAACTTCATTGCTTACATAAATTCAGTCACACCTAAATTATTGGAAATACTTGAAATCCCTCAATTTATACTCCTTGAAACACTGGCAAGAAAACTACATTATAAATTCTAGAGGGATTAGTCCCAAATCTACACACACAAATCTTTCCCTATGAAAATAAGAGTCTTGGCAGATGGTGCAAGATACCCCTCATTGAAAAGTAGCAGTGTAACGAGTACAGCAAGAGATAACTCAGTACATGTAAAACGATGATACACCTGTGTAACATTTGGGTATCTTCACTGTAGAAGTGTTTTGCCAACTAGTGGCTTCTCAGTCCAATACAGAAAAGAACAGTGAAAAATGAAGAGTGTGAGTTACTCAGTCCCTCACCCTGTATTCAGTGTGGTCAGTCCATCAATCCTGATAAAAGTACACCATATGAATGGAGAAGGGGCTTGTATACTGCAGACAGATGAGGTGACACCACCTCCATATCAAGATTGATGGACTGAACACATCAGCTACAGGCTGAGGGACTGATTACCTCAAATTCCCCCTCAATGTTCTTCTCTGCATTGGATTGATGAAGCCATTGGCTGGAGAGATGTTTTTATAATAAGATATTCAGATGTTTCATGTCTCATCCTTTAACTTGTTGCTTTGTAAATCATTTTTATAATACTGTAATTATAAAATGCCAAAGACTCAACACCCTTCATAATTAACCCTTTGAAGTTGAGACCCCAGCTTGCAAACTTGCTCCCAAGGTCAAAGAATTTAAAATAAATAAATATATATACAGTGGACCCTTGTTTCAAACTTAATCCGTTTCAGGAGCAAGCTCTAAAGTCGAACCAATATTTCCCATAAGAAATAATGGAAATGCAATTAATCAATTCCAGAAACTCAATAATATTCACAAAAAAATGCATTTTATAGAGATTACATTACAGTTTTACATACAACAAACATACATAGTACAATTAGTAATAAATTTAAATAAACATATAAAATAAAATTTTTACTTACCTTTATTGAAGATTGGTGATGGCATCTGGAAGACAGGGAGTTGGGGTTAGTGTTTGGAAGGGGAATCCCCCTCTATAAGGACTTCAGGTATCAGTCCTCTCTGAGGTTACTTCCCTTGTCTGTCTTTTAATGCCACTAGGACCAGCTTGAAAGTCACTGGACCCCTGTCTCACAAAATAACTCCACAGTCCTCTGTATCTGGCACCTCTTTAACATTTCCCTGAAGTGGGACATAGTTCTGTCACTGAATTTGTTGCAGAGATGACTTGTTTCAGCTTGGTCAGGGTGATACTTTTCATCAAAAGTTTGCAACTCATTCCACTTTGCACACATGTCCTTAATCACTGAAGAAGGCAGCTTCCTGATCCACACCAGCAACAACTTCTCAACCTGATCGACTGTCTGTGGTCTATTTTTGGTTAGCATATCAACACCTTTCGCAACATCAGCTACCTTGATTTGTTCTTTCTTTGCCAGGATAGAAGTGATGGTTGACTTGTTTTTGCCATATATCCTGGCAAGCTCAACAAATCTCGCACCACTCTCGTATTTTTGTATTTCCTTTTGTATTTTCTCACTTTCTTTACCACAGGGGTACCACTAGCAAGTTTCTCTGGGCTCATGGTAGCTTATTTCATAGTTGCACAAGCACTAAACACACTGAATTAGTAGTGAAATGTTTGAATGAGCATGCAGGTTAGTGTTCACTCAAGCATCAACAAAGCCAGACTGCTCACGACTCCTGCACGGGGACGCGGACAGAGTGGGTTGGCAGACAGGTCTAGTATATATATTTTATATAGGTAGTAGGTTTGTAGACAGCAACTGCCCAGGGAGGTACTACCGTCCTGCCAAGTGAGTGTAAAATGGAAGCCTTTAATTGTTTTACAGGATGGTAGGATTGCTGGTGTCTTTTATTTTCTGTCTCGTACACGTGCAAGATTTCAGGTACGTCTTGCTACTTCTACTTACATTTAGGTCATACTACACATACATGTACAAGCATATATATATATACACACACCTCTCTGGGGTTTCTTCTATTTTCTTTCTAGTTCTTGTTCTTGTTTATTTCCTCTTATCTCCATGGGGAAGTGGAACAGAATTCTTCCTCCGTAAGCCATGCGTGTTGTAAGAGGCGACTAAAATGCCAGGAGCAAGGGGCTAGTAACCCCTTCTCCTGTATATATTACTAAATGTAAAAAGAGAAACTTTTGCTTTTCCTTTTGGGCCACCCCGCCTCGGTGGGATACGACCGGTGTGTTGAAAGAAAGAATATATATATTCAAGGTAGTAGGTTGGTAGACAGCAACCACCCAGGGGGGTACTACCGTCCTGCCAAGTGAGTGTAAAATGGAAGCCTGTAATTGTTTTACACGATGGTAGGATTGCTGGTGTCTATTATTTTGTCTCGTACACATGCAAGATTTCAGGTACGTCTTGCTACTTCTACGTACTTACACTTAGGTCACACTACACATACATGTACAAGTATATATATACACACACCCCTCTGGGTTTTCTGCTATTTTCTTTCTAGTTCTTGTTTATTTCCTCTTATCTCCATGGGGACGTGGAACAGAATTTTTCCTCCATAAGCCATGTGTGTTGTAAGAGGCGACTATAGTGCTGGGAGCACTGTATAAATTACTAAATTTAAAAAGATAAACTTTTGTTTTTCTTGTTGGGCCACCCTGTCTCGGTGGGATGAGACCGGTTTGTTGAAAGAAGAAAGAATATATATATATTTATTTATTTTATGAAATGATAGAAACTTTTTCTGAAGGTATTGAAATTTAAAAGCATGAAATTTGATGGAAAACTTACGGAATTACACTCTTGCAGAGCTAGCAGTCTCGGCGATTTTGCCCAGTTTGAGCCTTGTTTTGGGTCAGTTCCATTATTCCAGTCACCCAAACTCATAGGTGTTTAGCTAGAACTCTTTTTATTCTATCGGTTGAGTACAAGAAATTGCCTTTTTACCTATTTCAACTAAATTGTGATCAGAGATTACTAAATTTGGTCAATTTCACACAAAATTCAAGAAAGGTCAATTTCAAAATAGGGCCCAGAATAAATAATGTAGACATTCCTGGCACTAAAACATTTTCTCTGTTCATTAGTCGCATCTCCAGGCCCCTCTTACATATTATGCCTTCACCAAAGTCAGCCTCGGTAACAAAAACATAAGGTGGGACCAAGTCAACAAGGTTCTAAATGATATAAACTTGGAAGATATCCTAAACTATACTCGAGGCATATTCCTTCAACCATACTACTATGGCTTCACGCCAGGGTTGGTGCCGTACTAGTACGCATAAATTCTAGCGCCTTCAAATCTAGCAAGAGAAAGCTGGTAGGCCTACATATGAAAGAATGGGTCTGTGGCAAGTGTGCACAGTATAAAAAAACCCTGCTGCACACAGTGCATAATGAGAAAAAAAAAAAAAACTTTGTTTTTGGATTAAAACAGCGACTTTGCAGTGTATTTTTGTATGCTATTTATGGTTGTATTCTAGCTTTCCTGGTCTCATTTATAGAATGGAAGACATATTACAGAAATTGAGATGATTTTTATTGGTTTCACAATGAAAAGTACCTTGAAATTGAGCTCAAAGTAGCAGAAATGTTCGATTTTTGCCAAAGTTCAAAAGTAAACAAATCATGCCACGTGTCCAATACACATAACTAGTGAGTCTAATATTCTTTCACAAGTTTGCTGATATTGTTTATACCATTTCTACACTAATGCAGTAGTTTGCATAACAGTAAATCTTCTAATTTTTTTTTTTGTGAGAATAAAAATTCCAAGTGGAAAGCAAAAGAAATGTAAGGGAGGCCTGGGGACGAGACTAATGAACAGAAAAAAATTTATTTTAGTGCCAGGAATGTCTGTCTTGTTTATTCTGGACCCTATTTGGAAATTGGCATCTTTTGAAATTTGTGTGAAATTGGCAAAATTGACAATTTCTGACCACTTTATTGGATAGTTGAAATCGGTAAATGGGTAGTTTCTTGTACTCATTCGATAGAAAAAATGGAGTTCTAGTGAAAAGTCACGATTTTTTGTCAACTGGTACATTGGAATTGGCTGAAAATAGGGCTCAAAGTGGGTGAAAGCGCCAATGCATAAACATTGTCGAGACCACTAACTTTGCAAGAGCATAATTCCCTAAGTTTTCTATCAAATTTCATACTTTTGGTGTCATTATGATCGGGAAAATATTCTCTATCAGTTCATCAGTTTTTTTTTTTTCTCTCTCTTCTCAGACCAAGTTTAGGGGAGGGCCTGCTGACCCTGAAAGGGTTAAGGAAAAGGTAGAGAAGATGTAAACTAGAAACAGAAAGGTGCTTCCTATACAGGTGAAGGCAAAGAATAACAAAGCGGCTAAAAGAGGCCAATATACTTGTAATACGAAGGGAGGCACTGGTCAGAAAAATAGCCAACATCGAACTTAAGCTAAAGGAATCTTACAGGAGTCAAGAAACATGGGAAGAAGTAAAAGCCATAATTGAAATTGAAAGGAAACCCAAAATGTTTCTTTTCTTATGCCAAATCTAAGTCGAGAACAACTTAGACGAGATGGGTCCTACGCAGATGATAGCAAGGAAATGAGTGAGCTACTCGAGTCCCAGTGTGACTGTTTTTAGCGAGCTGCTAACCAGACTGAGAGTCGAAAACCTAAATGAATTTTTTATGAGCGAGACACAATTTGGTAGACTCAAACTTGTCTGATATTGTCCTGATTCCAAATGATTTCGAAAAGGCAATAAATGACATTCCTGTGCACTCTGCCCTAGGCCAAGACTCGTGAAACTCAGTGTTCATCAAGAACTGCAAGAAACCCCTATCATGTGCTTGTAACATCCTATGAGGAGGGAGCATAGACACAGCTGCTAAAAACAACAGACATATCCCCACTCCACAAAGGGGGCAGTAAAGCAATAGCAAAGAACTGCAGACTGATAGCATTAACATCCCATATCATAAAAATCTTTGAAAGGGTTCTAAGAAGCAAGATTGCCACATATCTAGATACCCATCAGTTACACAACCCAGGGCAACATGGGTTTAGAGCAGATTGCTCCTGCCTGTCTCAACTACTGGACCACTATGACAAGATCCTGGATGCTCTAGAACACAAAACACAGATGTAGTATACACAGACTTTGCAAAAGCCTTTGACAAGTGTGACTATGGTGAAATAATACACAAAATGTGTGATAAAGGAATAACTGGAAAAGTTGGTAGATGGATCTATAATTTCCTAACAAATAGAACACAGAGTAGTAGTAAACAGAGTAAAGTCTGAGGTGGGTACTGTGAGAAGCTCTGTTCCACAAGGCACATTATTATTATAATCAAGGGGGAAGCGCTAAACCCGGAGGATTATAAAGCGCCTGGGGGGGGGGGATGTGGAAGGCATTCAGGCTTAATTTGGGGAACTGGAGCACAGATCCAATTCCCTAAATCAAGAGCCCCTCACCAACATCAAGGAACCTTCCTTGAGGGGCCACAAGGCACAGTACTCTTTCCCATCCTGTTCCTCATCCTCATATCTGACATAGACAGGGATGTAAGCCACAGCACTGTCTTTTTATGCAGATGACACCTGAATTTGTATGACAGTGCCCTCCATTGAAGACACTGCAAGACTCTAGGCAGACATCAACCAAATCTTTGAATGGATTTCAGAAAACAATATGAAGTTCAATAATGAGAAATTTCAATTACTCTGATATGCAAAATGTGAGGAAATTAAAACTATATGAGAGTATAAAACAAATTCCAATCACACATTAGAGCAAAAACTAATGTAAAAGACCTGGGAGTGATAATGTCAGGGGATCTCACTTTCAAAGTCCACAACATTGTATCAATCGCATCTGCTAGAAAAATGACAGGATGGATAATGAGAACCTTCAAAACTAGGGATGCCAAGCCCATGATAACACTCTTCAGGTTGCTTGTTTTATCTAGGCTGGAATATTGCTACACAGCACCTTTCAAGGCAGGTGAAATTGCTGACCTAGAAAATGTACAGAGAACCTTCACGGCACACATAACTGTGATAAAACACCTCAGCTACTGGGCATGCTTGAAGTTCTTCAGCCTGTACTCTCTAGAACGCAGGTGGGAGAGATACGTTATTCTGTACACTTGGAAAATCCTAGAGGGATTAGTACCAAACTTGCACACGAAAATCACTCCCTGTGAAAGCAAAAGACTCTGCAGATGATGCAACATCCCCCCAATGAAAAGCAAGGGTGCCACTAGCATGATGAAAGACAACAGGATAAGTGTCAGGGGCCCAAGACTGTTCAACTGCCTCCCAGCATACATAAGGGAGATTACCATTAGACCCCTGGCTGTCTTCAAGAAAGCGCTTGACAGGCACCTGACCAGCCAGGCTGTGGTTCGTACATCGGGTTGTGTGCAACCAACAGTAACAGCCTGGCTAATCAGGCCCTGATCCACCATGAGGCCTGGTAACAGACTGACCCCCAAAACCCCCTCCAGGTATACACAAAAAATAAAAGATTTACTGTTATTCAGACTACTGCATAATGGCAATAATTGTATAAATAATGTCACTGCATTCGTAAGTACATATTAAACCAGCCAGTTGATGTGTATTAGACGCGTGATGTGTTTTGTTTACTCTTGAACATTATCAACAATTAAACATTTCTGCTACTTTTATTCTGTAAACCAATCAAAATCATCTTTTTTGTAATATTCTTTCATTGTATCAAATGAGACCAAGAAACTGAGAATGCAACCATAAATATCATACAAAAATACACTGCAAAGTTACTGTTTTACACCAGAAACACTTGTCGCATTTGTTTTTTCCCATTATGCATTGCGTGCTGCAGGATTTTTTTTTTTTTTATGCTGCTCACACTGACCACGCAGACCCATTCTCTCATATGTTGGCCTACCAACTTTCTCCTGCAAGATTGGAAGCTGTTAGAATTTTGGCATAGTATTACAGGATCAACCCTGGCTTCAAAGCAATAATATTCTGGGACTGACCCTGAAAAGGTTAAAGGGGATTACCAACAAGCTCCTTGCTGTCTTCAAGCAGGAAGTCATAAGTTCAAGTCGATTCCTGATCAGCTGGGCTGTGGTGTATATGTTGGACTGTATGTGGCTAGCACCAATAGCCTGGTTGATCAGGCTCTTATCCACCATGAGGCTTGGTCACAGACCAGGCCATGGGGGGGCATTGATCCCTGAAACCCTCTCCAGGTATTAAGCAAAGCATTAAATATAATACATCATGACAATGAACTACAAATTTTTTATGATTTGGAGACAATTTTTGCTATTTTTGGGGGTGTAAAGAAAATAATCCTATTTTACCCATAAGTTCTTCAGTTTGTTTTACATAATTTCATCTCACACTCAATGTTCCATGACATTACTGTATTAATAGATGGTCTATCATACTTTATAAGAAAAAAAAACTATCATAATGTACTATTTTTTTTATTTAAAATTTATTCTGTTGCAGGTATGGATCTTTGCATTTGGACTGCCGTTTGAAGACGCACCTAGCTGTACCACCAGTTGTAAATCCAGGTCAACATTATGATGATCCACTACTTAATCCTGTTAAGGATCGTTTCATGCCAGCTTGGCAGGCCTCACAATTGTGACCATCCACTCTTGATCTTCAAGACCCCTTCCCTCTGCCAGAGGGCATGGGAGCAGGCTGAATACCTGGCTGGGTGACGTGGCTCTGCGGCGGAGCATCGTTGCTACATTTCTGCACCAGCCGCCAGAATTCATCGTGCCAAACTGCAGACCACCACCTCAACTACATACTGCCTGCACTACTAACTCTCACATTTGTTAATATCTAGACTTACCAATCTTAAGAATAAATAAGAGGAGGAGTATCACTTTTTCAAATATTTCACCATGTATACCTACACACATAGATTACCTTTGTTGATAATAGTAATTTTAATGTAAGACTGAAGCTACCAGATTAAATGTAACTACTGTATTGGTTTTCTAAACCATTTATCACAACTACTGTATTATACATGAAAATTTTTAGACTTCCAATTAGTTAAGATAAAAGCTGGGGATTGTAAAGTTTAACTTTTGTGGACATGTGTGGGCGTGAGCCAGTGTATGGTGTATGTGTTGGAGAGTAGGTGGAGGTCTTGCTGCAGCGTTGACTCGGGCTCTGGCCATTATTGCTAAGTGTCTCCCTCCTCCCTGGTGCAATATTTATCCTGGGTTGGGGTATTCATCAATAACTGTTGTAATAGTTTTGTGCTGCCACTGTTTTTGTTTGGGAATATTAAT
Organism: Cherax quadricarinatus; assembly: GCF_038502225.1. Classification (NCBI taxonomy): domain Eukaryota; kingdom Metazoa; phylum Arthropoda; class Malacostraca; order Decapoda; family Parastacidae; genus Cherax; species Cherax quadricarinatus. The sequence continues at coordinate 19,217,225 of NC_091337.1, read as the reverse complement.
TATAAAAATAGAAGCACAGTAAGAGGAAACTTAATTTTCCACACTTAACTCAATTACTAATGGAAATTTTAATGGTAAAAAAAGTGTGCTAATATACTCATTAACAGTGGTAAGCACAGGGTTATTTGCAGATTTTTTTTTTTTTGCTCCATAGAATGTATTCATTCTCATCATATGAACTGGTAAACTAATTGAAATATTCACATTGCAGATGTAAATTGCCTTTTAAAGAATTACTGTTGATTTAACACAAACTCATTTGTATGCAGTATGATTGTATTCAATCGAGTTTACAACATGTAAGTATTTCAGTTATTTTACTTTAGTGTGACATTCATGATAGGGTCAACATTTCGTAATGTTCAGTTTAGGCTGTTGTGTTGTGTGCATAAATATTACCTTTAAGTGTAATGTATATGAATCTGTTTAGTACATTGTTTGCCTTTTGTATATGTAGAGGTTCTCAGCAGGACATAAGGCTGTCTGTGAATTTTTTTTTTTAGTGATAGAAGGTACTTTTCCATGAGCGTGTCATTTTACAGTATATATGCTGGTAGAATCTCTTATGGTGATCTGATTTTACATGTAATGAAAAGGTTTTGCTTTTTTAGATTTTAGATTTTTGTCAGGTTGATGCTAAAACTGCTCTGCAGATAAAACTTGTTTGCCAAACTCTGTGCCAATAATTTGTCTGGCCAAAAAAAAAATAAAAAAGCTAAAAACAAAAATTAATTCAGTTTTAGATTGGCAGCCAAGTAGACTTAAAAGTATAATGCTCTTTCTATTGTGTGACAGTTCAACTTTTAAATTGTTTCAAAATCATTTATCTTTGAACCAACATAACATCAGTATTTGCACTGTCTTTACTGTTTAAGGTTATAATCTTTTCATTCATTGTTAATGTGTAGATATGACAATACAGTTGTTCTAATGCTGTTTATTCTGCTCCGTAATGTAAGCCCATTTGCTGAAAATAATGTAGTTCATTTAATATATTTTTTTAAAGTTTTTAATACAGAAAATGTTCAAATTTTAAATCATGACAATTTTTTTCTAGCGCTTGTAAGGGTTTTCTCATGTTTGTAAATTATATCAGTAGTGCAGTGCTAAATTTAGTTGCTATAAACTCCATTGTGTATGTTTTGCCATTTTTAAAGTGGTGGTGACATTATATATAGCCAACTGTAATCAAAAGCAAATTTTTGGTTAACAATGATGGACTATTCATATCTCAGATTTGTTCTAAACACATTTCTTGTGACTGATTAAGCATGACCCTTGGATTGCAGTTTAGCCCCATCTGTTACCACCACTGACAGAAAACTGCTCATGTATTCTGGCTGACTGCACACGTGAAAATAAGAAATATATACAGTAAACGTCCAGTTAAACAGATTAATAGTGGGGAAGAGGTATCTGTTTTAGCGAAAACCCATTATATTGGAGGTTTAGATTAAGTGGATGTAGTCTGCTTAACTGATCAATTATTGAATATGAACAAATCTCCAATAAAACAGTGTGTGCTGTATTGGTGGCACGACCGGACATTCAAAGAAAAACTAATGCAAGCATGCTTTGATCTCTCTCTCCCTCTCCCCCATTCAAGCTTTCAAGAATCTCAAAATAAACAGGTTCAGGTGACTGCAACTATCACACTTAGGTGATGGCAACTGTCATACATAGCAGCATGTGCGAGTTGCTCAGGATATTCCAAGAAAGTCTTTCCTAGTGACAGGAGACATTCAGGCTTCCAAGGAAATACTTACCATTACAATACCTAGGATGTGTTAACAAGACTGCATGGAGCAGGAGCAGGGTAGGTAAATATGATATGGAATCTTTATAGGGAATCTTCTGATATTTTCTTAAAATTCTCTGATATAAGGTGGCAATGATAGCATCTGACTCTTATATTGTCAAGTTTTACGTAAAACTTGGTCATGTTGGTTTAGTAACCACTTAGGTAAAATGATTTCATAATGGCACTAGATTAGTTGATAGTGATTAGATGCAGTTTTGGGCTGATTATCACTTTTTCATATTATTCTGCAACTAGGTTTCTGTAAACCTCTCCCCTTACCCCAAATTGGACAGTGTGGGTGATTAACAGTTGTATGGCTGATACTATCACACACCTTTCCTCTGTGAGAATTTACCCTTTACCTCTGTTGTTGATCTTTCAACATTGCTTAGCTCCTGACAGTGCACAAGAGTGCGAAAGATCATGCGCTGAAGATTTCCATCCCCATGTGATGTGTTTTGTGTGTGAGAAATGGCGAGTTCTAGAGGTGGTACCTTTTTTGATATACAGCATGTCCACAAAAACACTCCCCAATTTCAAATAGGTATAACATGCAACTTTATTGTAATAATCTTTCACAGTTAGTAGCTTCAGATGCAGGATTTCATTGTTTCATGTGGTATAGGGTAGCATTAAAGGCACTCACTGTGTGCCCCTCTGGTTGCTCGGCAAACATCGATGCAGTAGTCCAGTTCGGTCCAGATGCTTTACAGCATATATGGAGTTATCATGTGAACTGCTTCAGTGATCAAAATTCTCATCTCCTCCAGAGTTGCAGGTAGTGGGGGTATGTAAACTGTGCTCTTCATGTACCACCAAAGAAAGAAGTCGCAAACAGCTAGGTCCGGTGACTTCTGCAAGTGGCCTGCGAGGTCACCGAACCTAACTGTTTGTGACTTTTTTCTTTGGGGGTACGTGAAGAGCACAGTTTACATCCCACCACTATCTGCAACCCTGGAGGAGCTGAAAATTTTCATCATTGAAGCAGTTCGCACGATAACTCCAGGTAAGCTGAAGATTGTCTGGACAGGACTGGACTATCGCATTGATGTTTGCCAAGCAACCATAGGGGCACACATTGAGTGCCTTTAATGCTACCCTATACCACAAGAAATTGAATGAAATCCTGCATCTGAAGCTACTAACTGTGAAAGATTATTACAATAAAGTTGCATGTTATATCTGTTTGAAATTGGGGAGTGTTTTTGTGGACACCCTGTATAAATAAAGTACATACATACAGTAGTCCCTGTATCTGCAGGTGATATGTTTCAAGACCAACCATGGATAATCGAAACTGTGAATAGTAGCAAAAACAAACACGCACACACACGTACATATAATATATACAGTGGACCCCCGCTTAACGATCACCTCCAAATGCGACCAATTATGTAAGTGTATTTATGTAAGTGCGTTTGTACGTGTATGTTTGGGGGTCTGAAATGGACTAATCTACTTCACAATATTCCTTATGGGAAAAAATTCGGTCAGTACTGGCACCTGAACATACTACTGGAAAGAAAAAAGTTCGTTAACCGGGGGTCCACTGTATATGTATAATTTCTCCATGGGGAAGTGGAACAGAATTCTTCCTCCGTAACCCATGCTTGTCGTAAGAGGCAACTAAAATGCTGGGAGCAAGGGGCTAGTAACCCCTTTTCCGGTATACATTACTAGAGTTAAAAAGAGAAGCTTTTGTTTTTCGTTTTGGGCCACCCTGCTTTGGTGGGATATGGCCAGTTTGTTGAAAGAAAGATATATACCTTATGTATAATTATATATATATATATATATATATATATATATATATATATATATATATATATATATATATATATATATATATATATATATATATATATATATATATATATATATATATATATAATTATAATGTCATTTTTCATTTACATACATACCTATGATAGTTTACTTGATAAATTCTGCACAATAAGTTGAGAATTAGCACTTTTTCACCAATGGGAAGCACTTCATGGCTTCTCTTAGGCTTTGCAGAACTGCCCTCATTACTACTATTGTGTTTTGGTGCCATAATTAACCCTTTGACTGTTTTGGTCGTATATATACATCTTATGAGCCAATGTGTTTGACGTATATATACTCAAAAATTCTAGCGGCTTCAAATCAAGCGGGAGAAAGCTCGTAGGCCAACATGTGAGGAAATGGGTCTGTGTGGTCAGTGTGCACTGTATAAAAAAAAATCCTGCAGCAAACACCGCATAATGAGAAAAAAAAAAAAACTCCGACCATGTTTCTGGATTAAAATGCTGACTTTGAGATGTATTTTCGTGTAGTTTTTATGGTTATATTCTCGTTTTCGTAGTCACATTTGATAGAATGGAAAACATATTATAGAAATGGAGGTGATTTTGATTCCTTTTACTATGAAAAGGACCTTGAAATAGAGCTCAAAGTAGGGGAAATGTTTGATTTTTGCTGATGTTCAAGAGTAAACAGCGCTTCCCCCTTGATTATAATAATCAAGAGTAAACAAATGACGTCATTGTCTAATAAATGTTCAACTAGCCATTCTGATGTGCAGTCACAAATGGGTTGACATTATTTATACAATAATTACAATATTGCAGTAGTCTGCATAACAGTAAATCTATTTTTTTTGTTTGAATAAAAATTCAAAATAGAAAGCAAGAGTAATATCAGAGGGGCCTGGAGATGTGGCTGATGAACAAAGAAAATGTTATTTTAGAGCCAGGAATGTCTGTATTGTTCATTCTAGACCCTATTTTGAAATTGGCATATTTTTTAATTTGCATGAAATTGGCCAAATTGACAATTTGACCACTTTATTGGGTAGGTGAAATCAGTAAATGGGCAGTTTCTTGTACTCAATCGATAGAACAAATGGAGTTCTAAAGAAATAGCTATGAGTTTGGTCGACTGGAACAATGGAATTAGCCAAAAATAGGGCTCGGTGGGCGAAATCACCGATTCGTAAATACCACTGAGGTCGCTAATTTCGCAAGAGCATAATTCTGTAAGTTTTCCATCAAATTTCGTACTTTTGGTGTCATTACCAGCGGGAAAAGATTCTCTATCATTTAATAAGAAAAATTTTGTTTTTTTCCAAATATTTTGCGACACCAGGAGACACCTCAGGATTTGGGGTTGCAACAGTCAAAGGGTTAAGCAAAATTAAGGGTTATTTTCAGACCACGGTAAACCGTGGATAACTGAAACTGCAGAAACTGAATCTGTGGATAGGGGGGTTCTACTGTGCGTGTGTGTATATACATAATCTTACTGATGAGAAAGAGTTACCTCTTATGTTTGGAACAATTTATTATATGGAAGCAGTTTTGTTTAGTGGAATAGTAACTGTTTTATATCAATTACTGTACTAAAACAAGGAAAAAGATAATTCCAGTTCAGCCCCATACAAATTGTTTTAACATCATTATATACCAGTGTTATGTCATCACCACTAGACTAGACGAGACTTATTCTCAGGTATAGACCTACGAGGGATGAGTGGGAAGTGAGGATAATAAAATAATTGTGGGAGAGGAAGGACTACAGAGGAAAGAAAAAAAACCAGGACTAAACCCAGCAGGAAGGCAGTGTGTGGCAGCACTATGTGCTTCACTCTTGGGCAGTTCACAACAGGCCAAGCTCAGGAAGACGTGGCCACTAGAATGACAGTGGGCAACGAGAGAATAATTTTGTAAGAGACTTTAATGCTATAGAGAGGAGATTGTTGCAGAGGGTGTAGTAGTTTAAGTGTCAGCAGTAAATGATAATGGGGATCTCTTAATTGAATTATGTATTGAGAGAAGTTTTGCAATAGGTCATACTTAATCTAAGAAAAAGAATAAATAATTATATATGATGAAGTGTGTAATGAGAACAGTTAGTCTATATTTTGCAGTAAGCTTCCTGATGAGTATGACTGATGGATTATGTTGTAGTAGCAACTGCAAATAGGAGATGGTACCTATAGATGGCAGATACAGTAAATGGTAGATAAGCTACAAGTTTAATAGTGCCAGCAATTAAGAAGTGAAAGTGAGCGAATTAGGTTAGTGGGGGATATAAGCAACTGTTAGTGAGAGAGTAGGCGAGTGTGAGTGGTGGTGGTATGGTGTTAATGTAAGGCAGTGCGAGTGTCTGGGATGGAAAAAAAAGAGGTTAAGCAAGTGGCAAGGGAGTGCAAAAAGGAAGTCAACTGAGTGTTTTATCAAATTTTGCTGAGAATAACAAATGAATCTGGAGAGAGGTTAAGAAATAGACTTGGCAGTTAAGAATGAAAGAGGAAGGATGTTATACAGGGAAATATTGGAAAATTATTAGATGTTTATGATGAAAGGGAAGCAGTGATTTCATCACGAGGCTGTGAGGAATAAGATTTGCTTAGCATAGGGAAATAAGTCAATAGTATGAGGATGTAAGAAGGGAAGGGAATGTGTAGGCAGTATTTATATTAAAGAATATGTATAAGCTTTAAGTGTACTTAAATAAGGGTAAGGAGCTGTTTGTTTCAATTATGAGTTTAGAAAAGGTATATAATAGTGTGGATAGGGAAACAATATGGCAGATGATGCGAATGTATTAAAAGCTGTATAGCTTTTATAGGAAAAAATGAGGCTTATGTCTTGGTACATTGAAAAGAAAGATGAAATTTATTTTTCTAGCAAAAGTAAGCTGTAGACAGGAATGTGTAAAATTGCTGTGATTGTTTAATGTAGTTATGAATGGGGTTGTAAAAGAAGTGAACATTAGTGTTTGGGAGAGATGTGGGCTTAAAAGCAAATAAATTTTTATATGATGTGTAAGTAGCCACAGTATCTTTGTTGATGACATTGTGCCTTTTTGAGATTCTGAGGGTAAGTTGCAGGGGTTATTAGAGAAGTGCGTGTAAAAAGCATCCCAATTCAAATGAAAGTGAACATAGGAAAGAGCTAGACAATTACAGATTGGACATCAAAGTAAAGGAAGGGAATATACGGTATATACATATTTGCAAGTGGATTTGTAGGCATATAAGAGGTGAATCATTGAAGGGGGGGGGGGGGTAAGCAGGGTGTTGAAGAATCTGAAAATGAAGAGAATTACAGTAGACTATTTTTTTTTTTGCATTAACGTGGTTATAAAATTGCGGCATATTTTCAGTGAACACTCCATATTAATCTGTTTACATGGTGAAATGTGTAGGGTAAAGAACATAAGAAAGAAGGAACACTGCAACAGGCCTACTGTGGTACATGCTGGTTTCTTTTCCCTTCCATCTTCCAGTAAACCTACTAGCGAGTCCATTGTCTTACCGGAAGCCTACGTAAGATACACAATCTCCCTCGCCTTCATGTGTCCAATATCAGCCACACACCTCTGCCATACCATTTTCTTCTACCAACTCCTTGCTTCACTCCCAGGAGCTTCCACCCACACCACCTGCTTATAAAACTCCTCTCCTTAGCCAAATACCCAGCAACCTCACCCATACCACCCACCCCTATAATTCCTTCATGGCCACACACCCTCACTCAAACCATTCCAACCAGCAATTTCCACAAGCACAACCCACCCATACAATTTTTCCCCACAGCCACATTCTCCCACTACCTAAAGACCACACCTTGCCCAGCCCAATGCCCTCATCCACACCATTTCCCCCATGACCTTACTCAACCTTTCACTCAAACACAACGTCCACACACCTAATCATTTAGTTCACCCACCACCCTTGTTACTGCCCCACACCACTAACAGCACACTCACCTATCACCCACTCCAAGATACTGACATTATCACCCACACAGTCACCATTGTCCCACCTTATTGCTTCCATTCTCCACCCCCTAACACATCTAGACTGCCCAGCATCCTCCACTTCCCAACACTAGCCTCCAGCTCCTGCCCCCATCCCTTCACTGAACAGTGGAGGCCTACAATGGCAGTGGTCCCCCCAGTCTTCCACACCCCAACTGCTCTAACCCCTCCTTTATAACCCTTATTGAAGTACAATTATATAATTTTTTTTTTTTTTTTTTACAATTTTGGGTGCCTTTTTTTTCCATATGTTCTTCAATTCAATTTACACAATTTTTGGTGATATGCCAATGGTCAGCCCAACAGGGGAATGTATCAAGTCAGGTTATACCAAAAATTTAATATGGGTGTGAAATGTCTATATATTTTGCAGGAATTTGAATACAATGGAAATGTCAAATTTGAGTTCAATGTGTGTTTTGAATATTATGCAGAAAATGAAAACAGAAATTAGGAAAACTATACTTTAGAGAGCGGAGAAGGGTTATCAAGATGGGTTGGTGATTTAGAAAGGAGGAAACAGAACAAGTTAATCAACAGAAGGGAAGTGGACATCCCAGGAAGGGTGGGAGTGAAAGTGTTGAGTGGTAAGAGCCTGAGTATCCAGGAGGCATTTGTGAGTATGTTAAATCAGTGTGAGTGGAGATAAATGGTCTTTTGGAATTTTATGATCTGTTGGAGTGTGAGCAAGGTAACATTTATGAAGGGATTCAGGAAAACCGGTTAGCCGGACTGGAGTTCTGGAAGTGGACAGTACATTGCCTGCACTCTGAAGGAGGGATGGGCATATTGCAGTTTTTGTCATTTAAATTGTGATGTCCACACACTTGTGGCATGACAGTTATTGAATAAATGATGTTTTCTTTCTTGGACCACCCTACGTTGGTGGGAAATGGCAGATGTGGTAAAAAAAAATTGTTTAGGTGATGAGAACAGGAAGACCTTTCAAATTAAGTGGGCATCACTCATCAATTTGAGGGAATCTAAGAGATATTGGAAAATTTTGTAACAAAATGATCTTTTCACATGATGATCCACACTTACAAAGGAAAGTTAAGGTGGCCATCACCACTACTATTTCCTTCTTCCCAACTTTTGTTCTTGTTTTCTAAGCTTTTACTCATTTGTACATGAATGGTATGTAATACCGACACGATAAAAATTTAGACATGCAACATTTGCGTACCTTTATTGTAGATGTTTTGCCATCCAGTGGCTATCAATACAAATTCAAGTACATGTATATGATTAGAAGACAGAAGAACTGTATATTAAAGATGAGGTAATCAGTCCCTCAGCCTTGGAGTTGGTGTGAAGAGCACCAACTATGATGCACTTCACACCAACTCCATGGCTGAGGGACTGATTACCTCATCTTTAGTATATAGTTCTTTTGTCTTCACCAATCATGTCCTTGAATTTGTATTGATAAAGCCACTGGATGGTGGAACATCTACAACAAAGATACCCAGATGTTGCACATGTCTAAATTTTTATTTTACTCAGTTGTAACTTGATAATGGTCCAGGATGGACTAAAATGTGGATTATTTATGGATTGTTCCAGCCATGGTATTGTGACTTTTATTCTTCAGAAAACTCTTTTTTAAATTCTTCATTGGGTCACAAGAAATGTGTAAATAGGTATAAATATTTAAAAAGATATATCAGTAGTGCAAAGAATATAATGAAGTATTATATTATACAATAATTTATATTGTATTAGAAATGTATTCACTTAATTTGAATGTCCATGAATATCATTATTCGACCGTTCTCTGAGTTTCCCTAAATACCACCACCTGTCTTGGCTGAGTAGTTATGGCACACATGTACTGCACTAGTGGACTAGCTATTTTGTACCTCACATGTTAACACCATAATTACTGTGCTGTTGAGAAATTTGTGATCTTTGAAGAAAACGATGTTATAGTTAACATTATAATTACTGCACTGTGCTGAACTGTTTTTAATTATTAGAATTTTGTTACACCTAGTTATCAAAGAATTTAACATACTGTAGTATTTAAATGCATCAAAACAAAATTTAATATATAACTTTCTACAGGTGAATGATGTGGATCAAAAAGGTTAATGCATGTTGTCCTTATCATTCCATTACAGGGTTATTTGTTAAAAGATATGGGTCAAAGAAGGCTAATGTACATCTTCATTCCATTATTTGTTAGGGATACTGGAGTAGGTAATGAAGAGATCTTTGTAAATTATATAGAGCAGTTGGTACTGTTTTTCTTGGCAGTACTGAACTTTCTCTGGAATTATAAAATTTTCCAGAGGAAGAAAAATAAAAACAAGGTGGGACTATGAGGTAGCACAAGATTGTTTTAAAAACTTGCTCTTCATATTGCACCAATACCTCAATTATTTCATACTTAGTTGACAAATTTCTAGCTTTACATATACCTCTCAAGTTGTGCATTACTGTTCTTACAAATGCATGGTTTCAATTATGTAAAAGCTATATTTCCCTAAAAAAAATTTTTTTCTATTTTTATTAATATAGGTTACCGAGGTATTAAAATTAGAATGATAAAGGTCAAATATGAGAGCCACTTAATTTAGTAAGGCAGTTTACAAAAAATAGAGCAAGGAACAGTTCTGCTTAGCAAAAACTTGTGGTCTTAAATGTAATGCTTAATTTAAGCTTTGAATAATTAAGATATTGATGTAGCATGAGAATTTACTGGTTTCTTAGGGATCAACTTTCCTTTCTCTTATGTAGAATATTTCTATGTGGTTTAAATTGATTCTCACTTCATAAGTCCACTACATTATGTACTTAGGCTGATCAAAAACCAGCAATAAGTACAGTACTTAACATAGTAAATATAATATAGCATTTAACAAATGTCCAGGGTGTTATTTAAGATTACCTTCTCTGGAGTTCTCTCTAATCAGTTTGAGGAGATTCTCACTCATCTTTCACCCAAACTGCCCTCCAATAATGAGGAATGTATCATTTATAAATTGTCATCTCTTGAATGTATTGTACATTTTGTAATAGTTTTTAAGCCTGTACCTATTGTATTGAGGGAACTGTTTTTGAGGGTCATACATTCACAAATGTTCTATTTTTTCACAAATCACTCATTATTGTCAAATATATTTCCATGTACACTTAGTCTTTTTGTTTTTCCATATAAAATTTAAAATTGTTTACTGTTAGTTTTTGAAACTTTATGAGTATTACTAATGATAAAACTGGAAACAGAATACTCTAAATGGACTTCCATAAACTAAATGAGAATAACTTGCCATTCAGCATCCAGTGATACTCTTCAGGATACTAAAATGTTAACACAGCAGCTTGTGAGAAATTATGTGGGCAAATTTTACAAGCACACAGTCTCGAATTAGCATTTCACCCACATAACTGGGGAGAGCTCTAAAGAAGTTATTCACATACTTATATAAATGTATTTTGGAAACATGTGGGGCTTCAATAACAGTGGGTCACAACACTGTCCCTCCACTCCCCACCGTTTCAGATTCTTGACTAACACTTTAGAAACTTCGATTATGAAAATGTAGTTCCTGAATATTTTCTAGAAAATTTAAGTCAGTAACACTGGAAAAGATTTTGTGGACTGTATGAAAATTATTTTTAGGTGACATGAGTAATCTACTGTATGAATATTTTTACAACAATTCAAAACATAAGTTACATTGTTTTGGTTACATCGAGAATATATCTTACTGCCTCCCCACAAGAAGATATAATATTGGCCAGTAACTAATTGTGATTTTTTATACCACAAATAAGGAGGCAAACATGAATTGCATTGCATGCGGTGATAAAATTCCTCATCCCATTAATGCTGCATCTAATTTTTCATCCTTATCAACTTAATTTTAAAGATTGCACTGTATGCTAATTTATAAAATTATATATATCCAACACTGAAAAAATATCACGAAAACTTACCTTATTTTGCGGTTTATTAGACTTTTTTTTTTTTTTCAAAAACCATCCTATAAACTGAAGGTCAGTGATGGGAGCTATAAGTTTGGGGTGTGGGGATAAAAATTCCACATGATCTTACACCAACCGGAAGAATGAAAAAAACATCTATTACACAGGTTTGCCAAATAGTGAAGTCCTTTAAAAAATGTGGTATGTACAAGTACAGTGGACCCTCAGGTAACACCTTTAATCCGTTAGAGAGAGCTAGCCTTTAGTCAAATTAATTTTCCCCATAAGAAATAATGGAAATCCAATTAATCCATTCAGACACCCAAAAGTATTGAACAAAATAAATTTTTTTTACATGAAATATGAATTTCCCTACACAGAAAACAACGATACATGCATAATAAACGATACTGAAATGTCACTTACCTTTATTGTGGACTTGCTGATGAGTGAGGAGACGGGAGGGGAGAGGATGATGGTGTTCTATAGTTTGGAAGGGGAATCCCCTTCCATAAAAACTTCAGGTAACAAGTCCTTTTCTGGGGTTACCTCCCTTCTTGGTTTTTTAATGCCACTGGACCCATGTCGCACAAAATGTTTGTATAGAGAGCTGTGTTTCTCATGTCCCTTTAAGATTTCCCTACAACAGAACACAAGTGTGTCATTGTACATGTTGCCAATATGGCTTGCAACAGCTGTGTCAGGATAATATTCATCCATAAATGCTTGCAACTTTGTCCACATTGCACACATTTCCTTAATCTTTGATGAAGGCAACTTCCTCAGTCTCTCTTCCTCCTCCTCTGAAGCACATTCCTGAGCTGTGATCTGTTGCACCTGAAGCTCTTGCAGCTCTGTAGTGGTTAGCTCTTCATCCTCCACACTCACATCCAACCCCATGGAATTCCCCAATGCCACAATACCTGGAATTTACCTGGAGAGAGTTCTGGGGGTCAACGCCCCAGCGGCCCGGTCTGTGACCAGGCCTCCTGGTGGATCAGAGCCTGATCAACCAGGCTGTTGCTGCTAGCTGCACACAAACCAACGTACGAGCCACAGCCCGGCTGGTCAGGAACCGACTTTAAATATAATACAATAGACTCCACAACTGGCATAGTCTCCTGAGGATTAGCCCCAAAGCCTTCAAAAATCCCTCTTGTACACATTGTGGCCCCAATTTTCTCCAAGCAGAGTTCAAAGTCCTGCAAGTCACTCCCTCCCAAGCCTTACCTATAAGGTTTATGTAACTGAGGACACTGAAGTGATCTTTCTAGAACTCTCTTACGGTCAATTCAGTGTCTGAGGCCACTTCAAAGCACTTTTGAAACACTGCTTTGGTGTACAGTTTTTTGAAGTTTGAAATGACCTGCTGGTCCATGGGCTGGAGGAGAAGACTGGTATTAGGAGGCAAACACTTCACTTTGATAAAGCTCAACTCCCTCGCAATTTGTGAGGATGAGCAGGAGCATTGTCCATTACCAGGAGGCACTTGTGACGATTTATTTTCCAGGAGGTAGTTTTTCACAGTGGGGCCAAACACGTCATAGAACCAGTCCAGGAAAATGTCCCTAGTGACCCATGCCTTACTGTTTGCTCTCCACATCACACAATTTAGTCTTGACAATATTGTTTTTCTTGAACACACTAGGAGTTTCAGAGGGATACACGAATAAAGGCTTCACTTTGCAATCACCACTAGCATTACTACAAAACATTAGAGTTAGCCTGTCTTTCAAAGGCTTGTGTCCTGGGAGTGCCTTTTCCTCCTGAGTAATGTAGGTCCTGTTTGGCATTTTCTTCCGTGTCTATGTACTCTTTAAAGTCCTGCACATATTTTTCAACTGCTTTTTTTGTCAGAACTGGCAACTTCACCATGCCTTATCACACTGTGTATGCCACTATGATTCTTAATCCTTTCAGGGTCCAGGGGCCAAATTTCAGTGTGCAAGAATTTAAAAAAAAAATTTGTTATTTTTTCTTATGAAATGGTAGAGAATCTTTTCCTGAAGGTAATAAAACAAAAAGTAAGAAATTTGATAAAAAATTGACGAAATTATGCTCTCGCGAATTTTGAAGTGTCAGCGATATTTATGCATTGGCGATTTTACTGACTTTGACTCCCATTTTAGGCCAATTACATTATTCCAGTTGACAAGATTCTTAGCTATTTCATTAGTATTACTTCTAGTGTACTTCTATTCTATTGATTGAGCACAAGAAATCGCCAAGTCAACTGTTTCAACTACAAAATAAAGTGATTAGAAATTGCTAATTTGGCCAATTTAACCCAAAGTTCAAAATAGGGTCCAGAATAAACAATGCAGGCATTCCTGGCACTAAACTAACATTTCCTCTGTTCATTAGTTACGTTTTCAGGCTTTACAAATGAATTCCATTTTGATATTTTATTCACATAATGAATTTTTATTCAAACCAAAAATAAAGGATTTACTATATGCAATATTGTAATAATTGTATAAATAATATCACCACATTTGTGAACATATATTAGACCCACCAGCTGGCGTGTATTAGACGTGTGAGGTTGTTCGTTTACTCTTGAACATTGGCAAAAATTTAAGCTCCATTTCAAGCCATTTCCATTACTAAAACCAATCAAAATCATCTCTATTTCTGTAATATATCTTCCATTCTATCAAATGAGGCCAAGAAATTGCAAATACAACTATAAAAAACATGTGAGAAAGTTGCTGTTTTAATCGAAAATTACGGTCTCGGTTTTTTTTCTCTCGTGCACTGTGTGCTGCAGGATTTGTTTTATGTGGTGCACACATACCACATAGATGTATTCTCTCATATCTAGGCCCAGATTTACCACTCACAGCCTATCAGAGTGAGCTGAGCTCATGGTGTAGATCTACGGTTTGGGCCCCTCAACTCAAAGCCGCAGAACTATGACACGGACCCTGAAAGGGGTAAATCTCTCAAACCAGCCTTTGTTGGCCTTAAATTCACTAACATCAGCACTAGTTTCAGGCATTTTCACATATTATTAACTGAGACACACTATCTCCTGATAATTATTTCTCGCTTATCCACACCAACAACAGTCTCTCCACATCTTCGAGTATTTGTGATCTGTTTTGTAAGCATACTTGCACCTTTCGCAACAACAGCTTCCTTGATTGCCTCTTTGTTGGCCAAGATAGTAGTGATGGTTGAATGGGGTTTGTTATATAACCTTTCCAACTCCGAGATACGCACTCCACTCTCGTACTTTGCGATTATCTCTCTCTTTTACCACAGGGTTGGCACTAGAAGCTTTCTTGGGGCCCGTGGTGGCTTATTTAGCAGTTACAAGCACTAAAAACAATGGAATAATACTAAATATATCGCATGTATGCATGGAATCATCCTCACTGCCTGCTTTGTAAACAACTGGCACACTGGCTGTACACAGAGTGAGTGGCCGGCCTGCTCTGGCCATGCGGACACGTTTGGGACGAAAGCCCTTAACCAAGTTATTTGGGGTTAGCCGAGCCAATATTTTTAAGCCAAAGCAAGCCGTTAGCTGATTTTGGCGCTAACCAATGAAGCCTTTACCTGAGGGTCCACTGTAATGCTTTAGATGGAACAGAAGATGACCTTGTTTATGAGAATAGTGACAGTTCAGAGTCTGATATTGATGACCCCTATGGTGTGAATGCAGAGAACAACTCTGCAAATGATCATTGGAATTATGAAAACAGTGATTTTTCTGGGTTTGAGACAGGTTTTTGCTGGTGTTCACTAACAGTGCTATAGAAACACGCCTCTTGTAGCTGAAACAATGTTTTCGTCACATGTTGAGTGGTGTTTGTGGCTGGAGTATTTTAACCAACCCATAAATCAAATTAATTTTGTGTTAGAATTAACCCTTTCAGGGTTTCCGACGTACGTACTAGTACGGCTTACACACCAGGGTTATTGACGTACTAGAACGCCTAAATTCTAGCATCTTCTAATCTAGCGAGAGAAAGCTGGTAGGCCTACATATGAAAGAATGGGTCTATGTGGTCAGTGTGCGCAGTATAAAAAAAAAAAATCCTACAGCACAGTGCGAAATGAGAAAAAAAAAAAACTGTGTTTTTGGATTAAAACAGCGACTTTGCACTGTATTTTCGTATGGTATTTATGGTTGTATTCTAGTTTTCCTGGTCTCATTTTATAGAACAGAAGACATATTACAAGAATTGAGATGATTTTGATTGGTTTCACAATGAAAAGTACCTTGAAATTGAGCTCAAAGTAGTAGAAATGTTTGATTTTTACCAAAGTTCAAAAGTAAACAAATCATGTCAAGCATCCAATACACGTCAACTGGCGAGTCTAATATTCTTTCACAAGTGCGCTGATATTATTTATACCATTTCTACACTAATGCAGTAGTCTGCATAACAGTAAATCTTCTATTTTTTTGTGAGAATAAAAATTCAAAGTGAAAGCAAAAGAAATGTAAGAGGGGTCTGGGGACATGACTAACGAACAGAGAACTTGTTATTTTAGTGCCAGGAATGTCTGTCTTGTTTATTCTGGACCCTATTTGGAAATTGGCATCTTCTGAAATTTGTGTGAAATTGGCAAAATTCCCAATTTCTAACCACTTTATTGGATAGTTGAAATTGGTAAATGGGTGGTTTTTTGTACTCATTCGATAGAAAAAATGGAGTTCTAGCAAAATAAATATGATTTTTGTCGACTAGTACACACAGGAATTGGCCGAAAATAGGGCTCAAAGTGGGCGAAATCGCCGATGCGTAAACATCGTCAAGACCGCTAACTTCGCGAGAACATAATTCCGTAAGTTTTCCATCAAATTTCATAATTTTGGTGTCGTTATGATCAGGAAAAGATTCTCTATCATTTCATAAAAAATAATTTTTTTTTTCCGAAAAATTTTTGACCCTGAGAAGAAGTTTAGGAGAGGGCCTCTCGACCCTGAAAGGGTTAATATACCAGGTGCTGGTAAATTTTGCTTTATGTAAATTTAATGCTTGGGATGAATTTGTCAAAATTGGTGAGGATTTCAAGCTGAAAAAAAGGTGTTCAGATGAGCACTAGGCCTATTGCATGTTTTGACCTACCCATAAAGCAAACGTAACCTTATTTCTGCATGTAAAATTACCATAGGTTTCAGTGGAGTGAATATTACTTGGTATTAGGCACTCTTAACTTTTTTTCTGATCATTACCTTCTAAATTGGGATGCATCTAATACATCAGAACATCTTATAAGCCGTGAAATACAGTATGTAAGCTGCAACAGTAATACCAAGTGAGGTTTCACTTGGGTTGCATGTAATCTCTGTGAAAAATGGAGTCATGGTATATGTGCAGATATCCAGCAATCTACCACTAATGATGTTAAAACAAGAAAATATTTCTGGGTCTGCCCAAACGACAGACACCTGTGGGAGAAAATAACATACTAAAAGAAAGAAACGATAAAAAATATCCTATTCAGAAAATGAGTCTTGTATGACAGTTGGGAAAGTAAAGAGAGCAGATCAGTTGGAGTTGTCACACCTGGTGCAGGTGCTGCCTTGAAAGACAGTACCTGAAAGGATTCAGAAATGCAAGATAGTGCACCAGATGGAGATAGTGGTCCTGGTATTGATGAAATGGGTAAAGACCAAGATATACAAGATACAAAATAGCAATACTGATGGAGATGGAAAAAAGGGGATGATACATTACAAGTAATAACTCAGCAACTTCTGAGGAATTCACAGATCAGTTAAGGAAGATAAAGAACTATCTGGATTGGCTAGAAAACCCCACACTACATGTAAAATGGAAGATGGCTGAACACTGGTATACCAGAAATTACTCCTGGAAGCACCATGGCTCAACAGGCATATACCAGGGAACTAATGGGGCTTTGTGAAAAGTACTTGTTGAACTCTATCAATAAAAATGGTTATACTTTTACCTTTGAAGAGTTTCGAGAGTTTATTCTCTGAGTCCAACCACAGGCCAGGCTCGCCTGGTGTTTGCCTGGTCAACCAGGCTGTTGCTGCTGGAGGTCTGCTGCCCCACTTATCCATCACAGCCTGGTTGATCTGGCACCTGGTGAAGGTACTTGTCCAGTTTCCTCTTGAAGGGTTCTACACTTGTTCCAGCTGTGTTTTTGATATCTTCTGGTAAGATATTGAATAGTCTGGGACCTTGGATGTTGATACAGGTCTGGTAGTGGTGAATGATAGGCTTTGGAGGCAATATGTTTCTTATTGGGCTCTTGGTTACAGGCAGATGTGTCTAAGCTTGCACTGGGGGCCAGCCTGGCCCCCAATCTGCAGGAGGGAGGGGAAGGGACCTGTTGCCTGTAGGTGTCTGCAGGGCAAGAAAGAGAGAGAGGCAGCTTCTTGTGGGCTCAAGGTAAGCCTCAGCTTGTGAGATAGCAGCATAGGTGTGATGCAAAATATAAACCCCAACAGGGTACACAGAACCAACAGATAACTAATCCCACTAGAAATGAAAATACCCTGGATTTGATATTCACAAACAACGAGGAACTAATCAGAGACATGAAAACTACAAAAACAATATACTCTGACCACAACATCATAGATAGTACAAACGAGTATAAACTCAGGGTTAGGGAACTACAACAATAATGTAAGAGAAGGGATGTTCAGTAAGTTTAATTTCAAAAGCCATAGAAATGACTGGGAAAAAATTAACCAAGAACTATCAGACATATCCTGGGAATCAGACATGAACACCCTCAATCTGTATTAAATCTGTATTAAATATGTATTAAATATGTACCATTCAGGAGACCCAAAAGATCAGATACAGAGAGAAAGCATAGATGGTACAAATGAAAAATGGGTTGCCCAAATACTTGAAGACATAAATACAGTGGTACCTTGACTTACGAGTTTAATTTGTTCCGTGACCAAGCTCATAACCCAATCTGCTTGTATATCAAATCAGTTTTCCTCATTGAGATTAACTGAAATGCCATTAATCCATTCCAGCCCTCAAAAAAACACCCTAGAAGCAAGAGAAAATACTTCAATACAACGCTAATATCAACTCTACGGCTTATTTCCTCTTCAAGGGGGGCTCCTTGGCGTGGTGAAGAGGCTCTTGGTCTGAGGAATTAGACCTATCGGTCTTCTTCCTCAGACCGAACCTAATTACCCCCCAATCTCCCCTCCCCTATCCCATCCTCCCCTTTTTCCTTTCCTCCTCCTCCTCCCCACCCCTCCCTTTTGCCCTTCCTCTTTTTGTCCTTTGGGATTTCTCCCACAGGCGCGCTAGTTCCTGGGTAGGGGAAAGGATACCGGGGTCCATCCCATTCCGTTGAGGTTCTTAGCGGTGGCGTAGTTTGCCGTGGAATCTGGATCGCCTGGGGATGTCCCGATCCCTCTCCGGTATCCCGGAGTAGCTTTGGGTGTCTTTCGGGCGACGAGTGTATCTCTGGAAGCCACCTTTCGGATTCCGGGGGTGGTGGCCGAAGGAGGTATGCTTTGTGGCGGATATCTGGCCGCCCTCTCTTTTGTCCACCGAGGTAGCTCGGCAGGTGTGAGGTTGCTATCCCGGATTGTTAGTTTACTAGCATGATGGGTAGGGTATGGCACGGGTTCCATGCTGCATCTGCGCTACTTGCGGTGCTGAGGTCCTCTTGGGCGCGGAGGGAGATTTCTGGCCCTTTCATTCCTCCTAGGAACTATCCCTCCCCGGTCCCCCCTTTTTTTATTCTTTTTTTTATTTTTATTTTCTTTTCTTCTTTCTTTTTTTTTCTTAAAAACAAAAAGAAAGAAGTAACCTAACCATGGCAGCCCTAGTCCATGAACCTGGTACCCCCGGGCCCCTTCTTGATACTGCACCCCGTTCTGACCCCGCCTCGTCTTTGGACCACTCTTCAGACATTCCTCATGCCTCTGTACCTATTGCCGGTGCTGTTTCCTCACCCGCTTCAGGTACTGAGGCCACGACTGACTCCTTCGATTTATTGGACCTTTGCTCTCCTCTGACTATGCTTCCGGCCTCTCCCTCTACGGTGCGGCAATTTTCAAATCGCCGACCCGTTCCACGTTGGACCAACTCTGGTCCCACGCCTAAACGCCAACGACAATTACCTGCTGATGATACTTCTCCACCTTCTCGTTCTTCTCAGAAACGATCGACACGTCCTTCACTACCTTTCCACGCTCAGTTTCAGACTGAACAATGGACTAAATTCTTCACTTTACGACCAACTTCCTCTACTGCCTATCTTTCTGACCATAGTATTGACAAGGCACTCCTACGCCATGTTGGTAAAGATATTTCTTTTCATGCTCTTAAGAGCGGTATGCGCATCATCACCGTACAGAATGCTACCCAGGCTCATGAGCTCTCTCGTCTTTCCCATATCGATACTGTTCCTGTCACTCTTGAAAAACATCATTCCCTCAATTCTTGTAGTGGTACCGTCATTCTGCCCCATACCATAGTTCAACAAAATTTCCAGACATGTGGCACTGACATTTTTGAGCAGCTGGAACTCCAAGATCTCCCAATCCTCAAGGTAGACACTTACGTTCTTCCTGCCCGTGGGCGGAGACGATACCCTAGCAATGTGGCTCGTTTAACTTTTGATAGCCGAGAACTCCCATCCTCAGTTTATATAGCAGGACATTGGTTACAAGTTCGAAAGGTGATCCCTACACCACAACAGTGTAGAAATTGCTGGTGATTTGGCCATCCAGCGAAATATTGCAGATCTATCGCCCAATGCCCAGTCTGTGGTGCCGATGACCATTCTAATACGTCTTGCAATCGATCTCCCTCTTGCCTTAACTGTCATGAGGCTCACCCTTCATACTCTCGCCGTTGTCAAGTCTATTTAAAAGAGCGGGAAATCCGTTACCTCAAAGAGACAGAAGATCTCCCTTATGCCATGGCAGTTTCTCATCTCCGCCTCCAACGATCGACACGTCCTTCACTACCTTTCCACGCTCAGTTTCAGACTGAACAATGGACTAAATTCTTCACTTTACGACCAACTTCCTCTACTGCCTATCTTTCTGACCATAGTATTGGCAAGGCACTCCTACGCCATGTTGGTAAAGATATTTCTTTTCATGCTCTTAAGAGCGGTACGCGCATCATTACCGTACAGAATGCTACCCAGGCTCATGAGCTCTCTCGTCTTTCCCATATCGATACTGTTCCTGTCACTCTTGAAAAACATCATTCCCTCAATTCTTGTAGTGGTACCGTCATTCTGCCCCATACCATAGTTCAACAAAATTTCCAGACATGTGGCACTGACATTCTTGAACAGCTGGAACTCCAAGATCTCCCAATCCTCAAGGTAGACACTTACGTTCTTCCTGCCCGTGGGCGGAGACAATACCCTAGCAATGTGGCTCGTTTAACTTTTGACAGCCGAGAACTCCCATCCTCAGTTTATATAGCAGGACATTGGTTACAAGTTCGAAAGGTGATCCCTACACCACAACAGTGTAGAAATTGCTGGCGATTTGGCCATCCAGCGAAATATTGCAGATCTATCGCCCAATGCCCAGTCTGTGGTGCCGATGACCATTCTAATACGTCTTGCAATCGATCTCCCTCTTGCCTTAACTGTCATGAGGCTCACCCTTCGTACTCTCGCCGTTGTCAAGTCTATTTAAAAGAGCGGGAAATCCGTTACCTCAAAGAGACAGAAGGTCTCCCTTATGCCATGGCAGTTTCTCATCTCCGCCTCCAAGGGAGACTCCCACGTGTTTCTTATTCCCATGTTTCAAAACGTCCCCCCACTTCTGGTATCCCATCTTCTACACCCACCTCTGTGGTTACCTCTCCCATAATCACTCCTGTATCTAATCCTTTTGCTGTCCTCGGCTCAGACGTCCCTACTTCAACGCCTCAGTCTAATCTCGCTTCTTCGAGCTCTCTCTCACAAGCCTCAGTATCGACGAGACCTCGTACGACACCTCCTCCCAATCGTCCCTCTACTTCTCAAAAGTCAAAAAAAGGTCCGTTAACACCTCCTACCCATCTTCCACCTCCTCATTTTACCCTCCCTGTCTCTGTCCCTGGTTCTTCCCCTCTCACTGGCTCAGTTACAAGTGTAGAGGTTCACCCTCCTCCTCGTACTGTACCTTCCTCCCCTGTTCCCTCCCAAGTTTCTTCCTCTTCTGCCACCTCCCAGGTTCCTGCCTCTTCTGTCCCCTGCCACGCTTCTCCAGTTCCCTCCACCCTTTCGCCCCCCCCTACCTTGGTACAGTCCAATACAGTTCCAATCTTTACTCATCCTCCCCCCACCATTCCCAATATTGTCTCCCATACGACATCTCTGAATTCCGAAACACTTGAAGCAATCTCTGAATATATTGCAGAGACCAAACCATCAATGGACACTGATCCACCTTCCGCTCTTTCTCTCTCCTCTGCTCCATCTGCGCAACTCCTTTCTTCACAGCGCACCGTTCCTTCGCTGCTTGAACGTTTTCCACTGCCTCCGCATGTGGACTTTTCTAACCCCTCTAGTCCGTAGGAACCCTTACCTGCGGATTTCAAGTATCTTTATCATTGCCAATCATGGCCTATTTACAGTGGAATATACGCGGCCTCAGGGGTAATCGGGGTGAGCTTCAGATGTTACTCTCCCAGTTTGCCCCTGTTGGTGTTTGCTTACAGGAACCAAAATTACACTCTGCTGTTATTTCTCACATCTCAGGCTATAATTTATTGTATTCTTCAGATCCTTTTCCTGATGGGACCTTTAATGAAAGTGCCCTTCTTCTACGCACTGATATTCCGTACCATCAGCTATTTGTTCATACTTCGCTGCATTACACAGCAGCCCGTATCCACTTACATAGGTGGTATACGCTCTGTTCTTTATATCTCTCTCCTTCTCGGGCATTATCTATTCCGGATTTTGCCTTCCTTGTTTCGTCATTACCGCCACCGATTCTGTTACTTAGTGATTTTAATGCCCACCATTTCCTCTGGGGGGTGTCTCACTGTGATTCCCATGGAATTCAGTTAGAGGCTTTTCTTGCCACCCACCCCTTCCATGTTTTAAATACAGGTACTCACACCCATTTTGATCCTCGGACTCATACTCTCTCTTGCATCGATCTCTCAGTCTGCTCTTCCTCCGCCGCATTAGACTTCACTTGGTCTGTTCTCCCGGACTTACATGACAGTGATCATTTCCCAATCATTCTTACTTCCCCTTCATATTCGCCACCTCTTCGCACCCCACGCTGGCAATTTAATCGGGCAAATTGGAACCTTTACTCACATCTAACTGTTTTTAAAGAGGTTCCTTCTTCGTCCTCCATCGATGAGCTTTTACACCTCTTCTCGTCCTCCGTTTTCACCGCAGCTTCTCATTCTATACCCCAAACTTCGGGCAGGCATTCTCAGAGATGCGTGCCTTGGTGGTCTCCTGCTTGTGCTCATGCAGTATGTTTGAAACGCGCTGCATGGGGCAGGTACCGGTACAATAGAACCACAGAGCGACTCCTTGATTTTAAACAGAAGCGTGCGATCGCTCGCCGTGTCATCCGTGATGCTAAACGCACTTGCTGGCGAGATTACGTCTCCACCATCACCTCTGCTTCCTCTATGAGTGCAGTCTGGAAAAAAGTACGAAAACTGAGTGGTAAATATTCTCCTGACCCGGCTCCTGTTCTGCGGGTTGCCGGTGTTGATATAGCAAACCCACTAGATGTTGCCAATGAAATTGGCAATCATCTGGTCCGTATTTCTCAGGGACTCCATCTATGCCCCTCATTTCTTTCCTCAAAGTCTGCCAGAGAGTTAGCACCCTTGGACTTTTCTTCTCTCAGAGAAGAACAGTATAATGTGCCTTTTACACTTCAAGAACTGGAGGCAACACTCTCAGCTTGTCGATCATCGGCAGCTGGGCCCAACGACATTCATATTCGTATTCTACAACATTTACATCAGTCAGCCCTTGCAGTCCTATTACGCCTTTACAATCTTATTTGGTCACAAGGAGTTCTTCCACAGCTGTGGAAATCCGCCATTGTTCTCCCTTTCCGCAAACCAGGCACTACGGGACATGAAACCTCCCACTATCGTCCCATTGCTCTTACCAGTGCAGTTTGCAAAGTAATGGAACGCCTAGTAAATAGACGTTTAGTGTGGTATTTAGAGACACACAACAGTCTCTCCACTCGTCAATATGGCTTTCGTAAGGGACGTTCTACCATAGACCCCTTACTACGCTTGGATACGTATGTTCGTAATGCCTTTGCGAATAACCACTCAGTTATTGCCATATTTTTTGACCTTGAGAAGGCATATGACACAACTTGGAGGTATAATATTTTAGCCCAAGCCCACTCCTTAGGCCTTCGAGGCAATCTACCATCCTTCCTTAAGAACTTTTTAACTGACAGGCATTTCTGTGTTCGGGTTAATAATGTGCTCTCCCCGGACTTTATCCAAGCTGAAGGTGTCCCCCAGGGATGTGTTCTGAGCACAACACTTTTTCTCCTTGCTATTAATGATTTGGCCCCTAGTCTTCCATCAAATATTTGGTCATCACTCTATGTTGATGACTTCGCTATTGCCTGTGCAGGCGCTGACTGTCACCTCATTACAGTTTCTCTCCAACATGCAGTCGACCGTGTTTCCAATTGGGCCACCACATGTGGGTTTAAATTTTCCAGCACTAAAACCCACCAAATCACTTTCACTAGACGCTCTGTCATCTCCGATCATCCTTTGTACCTCTATGGCTCCCGTATCCCTGAACGTGATACAGTCAAGTTTCTGGGCCTCCTCTTTGATCGTAGGTTATCCTGGAAACCTCACATTACCTCTCTGAAGGCAACTTGTCACAGCTGGCTGAACCTTCTTAAAACCCTTGCTCATCTTTCATGGGGAGCTGATCGTCGAACCCTCCTTCACCTACATTCCACCCTTATTTTATCGAAACTTGATATGGTGACCAGATCTATTCAGCGGCATCTCCTGCTACTCTCTCTAGCCTTAACCCCATTCATCACCAAGGATTACGTTTATGCCTTGGTGCTTTTCGCTCTTCCCCTGTCGAGAGCCTCTATGCAGAAGCGAACGTTCCATCCTTATCCGATCGCCGTGATGCCCATTGCCTGCGCTACTATGTACGCTGTCATGATCTCCGCAATCCTTCCATTTATAGAATGGTCACTGATATTAGTAGACATTCTTTATTTGTTCGCCGCCCCTGTTTACTCCGTCCCTTCTCTCTTCGCCTTCATTCGCTCTTGTCTTCTCTTCAACTACCACCTTTCTATGTACATGTAGCATCTTACTTTTCCCTACCCCCCTGGGAAGTTCCAGCTGTTCAAGTCTGTTCTTTCTCCCTCCCTTGCTCGAAAGCCCAACTGTCTACGGTCGCTTCCCGCTCTCTTTTTCTTGACCACTTTCACTCTCATTCTCATGCCATTGCTGTGTACACAGATGGCTCTAAGTCTTCTGACAGTGTAGGATTCGCAGCAGTGTTTCCGGACAGCGTCGTACAAGGGCATTTACTATCTTCGGCTAGTATTTTTACTGCTGAATTATATGCCATCCTTACAGCACTTATCCGTATTGCATCTATGCCTGTGTCATCATTTGTGGTTGTCTCAGACTCCCTTAGTGCTTTACAGGCTATACAAAAATTTGATACACCTCACCCCTTAGTCCTCCATATCCAACTTTGGCTACGCCGCATCTTTACCAAGCATAAAGATATTGTTTTTTGTTGGGTCCCTGGTCATGTTGACGTACAGGGCAATGAACAGGCAGACACTGCTGCGCGGTCAGCAGTACATGACCTACCAGTTTCTTATAAAGGTATTCCATTTATGAACTATTTTGCTGCAATATCTTCCCACCTTCACACCCATTGGCAACAACGTTGGCCTACTATGCTCGGCAACAAACTTCAATCTATTAAACCGAGTATAGGTTACTGGCCGTCTTCTTATCACCAGTGTCGAGGTTGGGAGACTACTCTCTCCCGTCTTCGCATTGGCCATACTCGTCTTACTCATGGATATCACATGGAGAGGCGTCTTGCTCCTCTCTGTGAGAATTGCCAAGCTCCATTATCAGTCAGCCACATTCTGTTGGACTGCCCACTTTATCAACGAGCACGCAGAATTTACCTCTGTCGTCGTCTTCGCTCCGCTGCTCTCTCTTTACCTTCCCTTCTCGCTGATGGACCCACCTTTCATCTGGACTCTCTCATTGACTTTTTGACAACAACTGACTTACTTCACAAATTCTGATACCTTCAGCCCTTTCTACTTCAATCTCTTGCTACCCTCTACCCCCGTACTATCCCCTGCGCCGCTGTTTTCTGTAACCTGCTGATCATCCCCCCTCCCTTCTGCCATCCAATTCCCTTGCTTCCTTCCCTACCCTGCAGCGCTGTATAGCCCTTGTGGCTTAGCGCTTCTTTTTGATTATAATAATAATACGGCTTATTTATCTATCAGAATTGATCTAATATGACATACTAAACACTACAAGTAACATAGAAACATGATATATACTCTAGAATGAATAAAATAGGCCATAATATGGCGAGTGTCCAGGACCAGTCCCGAAATGCCTAGCCATGCTAGGCGTTCTAGTGGTACACTCTGTAATTATTATTTTACTACATGTAAACCACACAATAACCAAATTCTGTAAACTCAACATTGTAATACTTATAGAGAATAAAGTTTGAATTTGAATTTGAACATGTAAAATTATTACTGCTCCTTCCTATAAGGTGTTCTTTGGTCCTGGGTAAGAGAAAACGGAGTTTTGAGAGGCTAACTTGGAAGTAAGTTATTGACTTATTTCATGAAGCCCACCATTTATTATTGAAGTAAATTCAATAACATTGACAGGAATCATAAAAAAATGATTGCTCTACAATTGGCTTGTGGAATATTGGAAATATTCCAAATATTTTGGGATTTGTGTGGGAGTAAAGGACAAGATATTTTGCAAATGTCTAAAACTTACTAAAGATAATTACACGATTACCTCCAGTGAGAATATTGCACTAGCATTGTTTTATAAGTACCAAGTCCCAAAACTACCTTTCATTGTGCCATTTAGCGAGGAATTCTTGCCAAATGTCATTTTCAGTAAAAAAAAATTTTTTTCAGTGAATATTTATTTTCGCTTGTAACTCGGATTTTGGCTTGTAACTAAAGCAAAAAATTGACCGAGCGATGGCTCATAACTCAGAAAACTCATAAGTTGGGGCACTCGTAAGTCAAGGTACCACAGTATGTCGCAAAGGAGGAAAGATAGTCTTAGCTGAGAGATCACTGAATTAGAGCAAAAACTTAGGATGTCATACCAAGCAGAAGTAGTACAAAGGGAGCAAAAGGCCATACAGGATATTGCAAGAAACTCACATATTTCTGTTCCTGTGTAAAATCCAAGTTAGGAACTACCTGTAGAATTGTACCATTATTGAAAGGAGACTTGTATACTGATGATGAACAGGAAATGAGTCAAGTTCTAAAAGAACAGTATGAGTCGGTGTTCAGCAATCCACTAAATGACAGCAGGGCAGAGAATGCAGAAACATTTTTCACTCCAGCAGAAGGCCATGCAGACCAACTAACTGACATTAGTACAAATCCCATAGATTTCAAAAAAGAAATGAATAACATGCCCTCTCCCTTAACACCTGGACGAGATTCATGGAATGCCCTATTTATAAAAAAGTGCAAAATACCGCTAGCACATGCCCTCGGTATTCTCTGGAGAAGCATTCTAGATCTAGGTGAAATACAGTTGGATCCCCGTATCTGTGCGGATAAGTTCCAAGGCCTACAGCGGATACCAAAAACTGCAGATAGTAGTGAACCCTATGTACAAGTTGTTTTTCATTCACATATGTACCTATGATGTTGAGTTTTGGAGGGGTGTAGGCATGGAGGTGGGTGGCAGTGTGGTGAGTGAGTGTGCAGCTAGTGTGGGCAGTAATAAGGGTGCTTGGTGACTATATGACTAGAAGTGTAGATAACATGTTAGAATGTGCGTGGAATTTTGGGTAAGATTAGAATATAAGGAACCACAATGGGATTGTACTCATCTTTTGATGCTGATGACTCAGAACTACTCACAGCCTCCCCTGAGGGTTCCGTCTTCATAATTCACCGTCTAAAGACCCACCAGGGCTGTG
Organism: Cherax quadricarinatus; assembly: GCF_038502225.1. Taxonomy (NCBI): domain Eukaryota; kingdom Metazoa; phylum Arthropoda; class Malacostraca; order Decapoda; family Parastacidae; genus Cherax; species Cherax quadricarinatus. The sequence continues at coordinate 19,189,534 of NC_091337.1, read as the reverse complement.
TGAAAGGATTAGTAGGATTAGTACATGCCTAAAGACTACATATGCCACTGTTTCATGTGTGACACATGCAAGGTCATGACCGAAATATTACCTGGTTGTGGGCAATCGCCCGCTGATCATGATGTTGAAATTGGTATGTCCTATCAAAACACCCCCTAAACCCTTCTGCTGCAGCTGAATGATGAAATGAGAGGTCTGATGAAGACTTACCAGGGGTGTTTGTAGCGTACCCATGCGATTAATAACACCGAAATCGTTGACTTGATTGAAGGGGTGAGACACTCTTGGCCACATCTGCTGTTGTTTGCTTGACACACGTCGCCTGACGAATATTAGTCCATAATAGTTCACGGCAGGAAGGATGTCTAGTGTTAGTGCACAGAGGAGAGTTGGTTGTCTCTTTCTCTATTCTTCCTGGAGACTGTCAGTGCACACACAGGAAACGCACTTGAAACTCGCCATAAAATGTTTCTATGTTTAAACACATGGTGGCACGGATGCCCAGTCTGAACACTGCCCGATTCGTCACATATTACCTTCCCAAGAACTCACTGCAATCTGCCCTACCAGCCTCTGTACCCTCCCTTCAAGGGAGGTTCTGCTGACATACAGTCTACAGATGGTAGTTGCTCATACTTGCTACTGACTACAGTCAAGGATTACTGTTTCCTTGAGTTTTAGATAAGGGCTATAGGGAATAATGCCCCTAACTATATTATCAAGTTTGAGGCAAAATATCTTGAATTTTTAATGGTCTGGGGAAACAGCAGTTCCCACAAACAAACACATGAGTGTACAATCGAGCAGTGACTCTCGTAAGGAGAGAAGTGGTCTTGTGACGCCACAGTAGCATATGTATCTGATCTATGATTAATTTGCAGTTTTGCTTAGAAATGGACATGTGAAGCTGAGCTGTTGTTTGTCATACATATTCAATCTTCATCTCCAGATGTCAGAATGAATAAGAGATCGTAGCCTCCTTGACAGTGGGGGGCGCATCCCTTAATCCCCTTTCCCCAGGGGGTGTCACTCACTGGGGTTTGAAGAAAAATTCTCCACAGGGTGTGTGGGCTGTGAAAACATTTGTAAGGTATGAATGTGTTGCTATGGGAGTGGGGCTGTGAGGGCTAGAAGCTGTGGGGGAACAGTGAGTGAAAGCATGAGTAAGGTGTTGGGCTGTGTGGGCTTGAAGCTGTGGAGGAGTGGTGAGTGAAAGAATGAGTAAGGTGTGGGGCCATGTGGGCTTGAAGCTGTGGGAAAGTGGTGTGGGTGAAAGGTGTGCTTTTCATTGGCCTGGTGACTTGATGATGAGTGACATGGTGGGCAATTATGCAGCTGGTGGTAATGAACATGGTGGGCATGTGGAAGGCATGTTAGGGTGAAAGGTTAGGCAAGGTGTGTGGGTGAGGTCATAGGGAATATGTGGCCTTGAAAGAATGTGGTTGTGGGGAAATGGTATATGTGTGAACTTGTAGCCATGGGGGAAACTGTATGGGCAGATTGTGTGGAGGTAGGTTGTTGGTTAGGATTGTGTGGGGTGAAGGCATGTGGCTGTAGAGGAGTTGTGTGGGTGGAGGTTGCTGGTTGGAATGGTGTGTGGCCATGAGGGAATTATATGGGTAGAAGGTATGAGTGGGACAGGGTGGATTAAGTTAGAGGCATGGTATGGGTGAAGGCATGTGGCTTAAGGGGATTTATTGGGGCAGGTGGTATGGGCAGTTGGGTTGTTGTTGGGTGTGCAGTGAGGGTATGGCTATGGATGGGGGGTGAATGAACAGTTGGTGTGGGCAGAGGTGGCACTGGATGCATATAATAGTGTATGAACAGTCTCAAGCACTAATGCATTTTAATATATTAAAATCACCATCACCACCCCCCACTAGCACCATCTTCCACTGCCACCTCCCACCATCTCCCCCCACCACCATCACCACTACTAGTGCTGCTGCTGCTGAGAAGAAGACTTTTGGCAGTGCTAGTATGTGCATTTTCTGTCAAATCTTAATGAATCTTTATATGACCATGTTTTATGTACTCTTATTCAAAGAGTTAAAAAAAATTATTGAAGTTGGATATACATGTATATATAAAATAAAGAAACCTTAAATTGCAGCCTTCTTAAATTAATATTTTCGGGCTGAGGTAATGTTGGTAGCATTACTGACAACATGTAAAGTAACAGGACACAAGTGCAACTAATGTGACATTTTTATTGTGGCAACATTTCACTCTCCAGGAGCTTTGTATGTAATGGCTTGACAAAGCTCCTGGAGAGCGAAACGTTGTCACAATAAAAATGTCACATAAGCTGCACTTGTGCCCTTTTACTTTACAAACTGCAGATAACTGAAACCACGGATACCGGACCCACAGATGCAAAGGTCCTACTGTATTACTAAACGGTTGGCCAATGTGACAAGAAAAAGAAGAGTAGAATCATCCTCAATCACATCATTGATAACAACAGAAAGACACAGTAGTGTCATAGGGATACGATACACACACTCAGGTTAGTTGAACCCCTCTTACACATTGACATGTTGCCGCAGTGTACTAGGTTTAAGTGTAAGGGGATTAGGCTAACCATACACCACCGTGACACAAAGGTGAATGCCCAAACCCAGGTAAAACTCACCCACAACTTTCCAGGTGACATACTTAAAATATGGAGAATATAGGTCTTCAGGGTGAGTGTTAACCTTGGTCATAATTGCCCAGTGGGACATAGATAGCTGACCCATCAAAGGAGACCAAGGCTGCAGTCAGTGTCCCACAGAGGGGCACTGACTGTGCCTCCGCTCCAGTAGTGATCCCATGTGGTGAGTATTTATGTCATTTCCTGCCAGTTTTTTTTTTCCTGGCACTAAAAAATCTCTTTTTCTGGAATGGATGTAACTACCCTTGTTTGTTTCCCAAGGTATGCCTGACATTGTGTGTTCTAACATTGTCTTTCCTGGACTGAAATAGTTTACAAGAAGAGCTGCATGCTTCTTTGGTTATGAGGTCATGACATTTTTTTTGGATAGTCAAAATTCCACATCCCAACTGTTTTTCCAGATATTCCATGCCTACAGATACCCAAGGCATAAAATTTGCATGGATTTGATTTCTGTTTGCTAGAATTTTTTGTGGCTTGGTCCCTTACTGGTGAAGTTTTTCCTGATTCCCCAGTATCTGTAGCACTTGTACCAGCATCAGTACCACTACCAGTTATTACTGATAATATATCAACACCCTCCCCCAAAGCATAGTCCCCTTTTTTTGCATCTCCATTTTATATTTCTGGCTCTTGTATGTCTTGGTCTTTACCTGTTTCTTCAATACCAGGACCACTATCTCCATTTGGTACATTGTCTTCCAAATCTATATCTTTGCAGGTACTGTCCAGTGTTTTTATTTTTTTTTTAGGCAAAAAAATCTTTTTCTCTAAAAATGGAAAATAGGCATGATGAAACTGTTTGTTGGATCAATTATTTTTCACAAACGTGAAAAATCCTGTATATTTAGCTTTCATGGAGGGGTTACAAGAGTTTTGATAACATAACTGTGCTGTAAAAGGGCTTCAGACACTGAAGAAGAAATCAAAGGAAAAAACAACCTTGTATCATGCTAAAACTCTCTTTATATTTTTAAATGCATATTCTTAACATAAAAAAAAAGTTCAACTGGAGTGATTTTAAGCATTTTCTTCAATCCGGCTGATAGTGTATAAATGCTGAGACTATTGTCCAGTAATTAGGGAAAGGAGGGACAAAAATGAATATATTCATCGTGGAACTGTTTGTTAGATCAGTTATTTCCCACAAAAAAAATACATTTTTGTAGGTTAGAATAGCTTCAATGAAAACATTGAAGCTATTCTATTGGGGCTTCACACAAAAACAGGGCCTTGGATCATGCTAAAATGATCAATTTTTTTCTTTTTAAAGTGTCTATTCTTTTTTTTTTTTTTTGTTTTTAACAAGTCGGCCGTCTCCCACCGAGGCAGGGTGACCCAAAAAAGAAAGAAAATCCCCAAAAAGAAAATACTTTCATCATCATTCAACACTTTCACCACACTCACACATTATCACTGTTTTTGCAGAGGTGCTCAGAATACAACAGTCTAGAAGCATACACATATAAAGATACACAACATATCCCTCCAAACTGCCAATATCCCAAACCCCTCCTTTAAAGTGCAGGCATTGTACTTCCCATTTCCAGGACTCAAGTCCGACTATATGAAAATAACCGGTTTCCCTGAATCCCTTCACTAAATATTACCATGCTCACACTCCAACAGATCGTCAGGTCCCAAGTACCATTCGTCTCCATTCACTCCTATCTAACACGCTCACGCACGCTTGCTGGAAGTCCAAGCCCCTTGCCCACCAAACCTCCTTTACCCCCTCTCTCCAACCCTTTCGAGGACGACCCCTACCCCGCCTTCCTTCCCCTATAGATTTATATGCTTTCCATGTCATTCTACTTTGATCCATTCTCTCTAAATGACCAAACCACCTCAACAACCCCTCTTCTGCCCTCTGACTAATACTTTTATTAACTCCACACCTTCTCCTAATTTCCACACTCCGAATTTTCTGCATAATATTTACACCACACATTGCCCTTAAACAGGACATCTCCACTGCCTCCAACCGTCTCCTCGCTGCTGCATTTACCACCCAAGCTTCACACCCATATAAGAGTGTTGGTACTACTATACTTTCATACATTCCCTTCTTTGCCTCCATAGATAATGTTTTTTGACTCCACATATGCCTCAACGCACCACTCACCTTTTTTCCCTCATCAATTCTATGATTAACCTCATCCTTCATAAATCCATCCGCCGACACGTCAACTCCCAAGTATCTGAAAACATTCACTTCTTCCATACTCCTCCTCCCCAATTTGATATCCAATTTTTCTTTATCTAAATCATTTGACACCCTCATCACCTTACTCTTTTCTATGTTCACTTTCAACTTTCTACCTTTACACACATTCCCAAACTCATCCACTAACCTTTGCAATTTTTCTTTAGAATCTCCCATAAGCACAGTATCATCAGCAAAAAGTAACTGTGTCAATTCCCATTTTGAATTTGATTCCCCAAAATTTAATCCCACCCCTCTCCCGAACACCCTAGCATTTACTTCCTTTACAACCCCATCTATAAATATATTAAACAACCATGGTGACATTACACATCCCTATCTAAGACCTACTTTTACCGGGAAGTAGTCTCCCTCTCTTCTACACACCCTAACCTGAGCCTCACTATCCTCATAAAAACTCTTTACAGCATTTAATAACTTACCACCTATTCCATATACTTGCAACATCTGCCACATTGCTCCTCTATCCACTCTATCATATGCCTTTTCTAAATCCATAAATGCAATAAAAACTTCCCTATCTTCATCTAAATACTGTTCACATATATGCTTCAATGTAAACACCTGATCTACACATCCCCTACCCACTCTGAAACCTCCTTGCTCATCCGCAATCCTACATTCTGTCTTACCTCTAATTCTTTCAATTATAACCCTACCGTACACTTTTCCTGGTATACTCAGTAAGCTTATTCCTCTATAATTTTTACAATCTCTTTTGTCCCCTTTCCCTTTATATAAAGGGACTATACATGCTCTCCGCCAATCCCTAGGTACCTTCCTCTCTTTCATACATTTTTTAAACAAAAGTACCAACCACTCCAACACTATATCCCCCCCTGCTTTTAACATTTCTGTCATGATCCCATCAGTTCCAGCTGCTTTACCCCCTTTCATTTTACGTAATGCCTCACGTACCTCCCCCACACTTACATTCTGCTCTTCTTCACTCCTAAAAGATGGTATACCTCCCTGACCAGTGCATGAAATTACTGCCTCTGTTTCTTCCTTAAACATTTAAAAGTTCCTCAAAATATTCTCGCCATCTACCCAATACCTCCATCTCCCCATCTACTAACTCCCCTACTCTGTTTTTAACTGACAAATCCATATTTTCCCTAGGCTTTCTTAACTTGTTTAACTCACTCCAAAATTTTTTCTTATTTTCATTAAAATTTCTTGACAGTGCCTCTCCCACTCTATCAACTGCTCTCCTTTTGCACTCTCTCACCACTCTCTTTACCTTTCTTTTACTCTCCATATACTCTGCTCTTCTTATAACACTTCTGCTTTGTAAAAACCTCTCATAAGCTACCTTTTTCTCTTTTATCACACCCTTTACTTCATCATTCCACCAATCACTCCTCTTTCCTCCTGCCCCCACCCTCCTATAACCACAAACTTCTGCCCCACATTCTAATACTGCATTTTTAAAACTATTCCAACCCTCTTCAACCCCCCCACTACTCATCTTTGCACTAGCCCACCTTTCTGCCAATAGTCGCTTATATCTCACCCGAACTTCCTCCTCCCTTAGTTTATACACTTTCACCTCCCTCTTACTTGTTGTTGCCACCTTCCTCTTTTCCCGTCTACCTCTTACTCTAACTGTAGCTACAACTAAATAATGATCCGATATATCAGTTGCCCCTCTATAAACATGTACATCCTGGAGCCTACCCATCAACCTTTTATCCACCAATACATAATCTAATAAACTACTTTCATTACGTGCTACATCATACCTTGTATATTTATTTATCCTCTTTTTCATAAAATATGTATTACTTATTACCAAATTTGTTTCTACACATAGCTCAATTAAAGGCTCACCATTTACATTTACCCCTGGCACCCCAAATTTACCTACTACTCCCTCCATAACATTTTTACCCACTTTAGCATTGAAATCCCCAACCACCATTACTCTCACACTTGATTCAAAACTCCCCACGCATTCACTCAACATTTCCCAAAATCTCTCTCTCTCCTCTACACTTCTCTCTTCTCCAGGTGCATACACGCTTATTATAACCCACTTTTCACATCCAATCTTTATTTTACTCCACATAATCCTTGAATTAATACATTTATAGTCCCTCTTTTCTTGCCATAGCTTATCCTTCAACATTATTGCTACTCCTTCTTTAGCTCTAACTCTATTTGAAACCCCTGACCTAATCCCATTTATTCCTCTCCACTGAAACTCTCCCACCCCCTTCAGCTTTGTTTCACTTAAAGCCAGGACATCCAGCTTCTTCTCATTCATAACATCCACAATCATCTCTTTCTTATCATCTGCACAACATCCACGCACATTCAGACTTCCCACTTTGACAATTTTCTTCTTCTTATTCTTTTTAGTAATCTTTACAGGAAAAGGGGTTACTAGCCCATTGTTCCCGGCATTTTAGTTGACTTTTACAACACGCATGGCTTACGGAGGAAAGATTCTTATTCCACTTCCCCATGGATATAAAAGGAAAATTAATAAGACCAAGAACTATTAAGATAAAATCAAAGAAAACTCAGATGAGTGTGTATAAATAAATGTGTACATGTATGTGTAGTGTGACCTAAGTGTAAGTAGAAGTAGCAAGACATGCCTGTAATCTTGCATATTTTTTTTTCAACAAGTCGGTCGTCTCCCACCGAGGCAGGGTGACCCAAAAACAAGAAAGAAAATCCCCAAAAAGAAAATACTTTCATCATCATTCAACACTTTCACCACACTCACACATTATCACTGCTTTTGCAGAGGTGCTCAGAATATAACAGTTTAGAAGCACATACGTATAGAGATACACAACATATCCCTCCAAACTGCCAATATCCCAAACCCCTCCTTTAAAGTGCAGGCATTGTACTTCCCATTTCCAGGACTCAAGTCCGACTATATGAAAATAACCGGTTTCCCTGAATCCCTTCACTAAATATTACCCTGCTCACACTCCAACAGATCGTCAGGTCCCAAGTATCATTCGTCTCCATTCACTCCTATCTAACATGCTCATGCACGCTTGCTGGAAGTCCAAGCCCCTCACCCACAAAACCTCCTTTACCCCCTCTTTCCAACCCTTTCGAGGACGACCCCTACCCCTCTTTCCTTCCCCTATAGATTTATATGCTTTCCATGTCATTCTACTTTGATCCATTCTCTCTAAATGACCAAACCACCTCAACAACCCCTCTTCTGCCCTCTGACTAATGCTTTTATTAACTCCACACCTTCTCCTAATTTCCACACTCCGAATTTTCTGCATAATATTTACACCACACATTGCCCTTAGACAGGACATCTCCACTGCCTCCAACCGTCTCCTCGCTGCTGCATTTACCACCCAAGCTTCACATCCATATAAGAGTGTTGGTACTACTATACTTTCATACATTCCCTTCTTTGCCTCCATAGATAACGTTTTTTGACTCCACATATACCTCAACGCACCACTCACCTTTTTTCCCTCATCAATTCTATGATTAACCTCATCCTTCATAAATCCATCCGCCGACACGTCAACTCCCAAGTATCTGAAAACATTCACTTCTTCCATACTCCTCCCCAATTTGATATCCAATTTTTCTTTATCTAAATCATTTGATACCCTCATCACCTTACTCTTTTCTATGTTCACTTTCAACTTTCTACCTTTACAAACATTCTCAAACTCATCCACTAACCTTTGCAATTTTTCTTTAGAATCTCCCATAAGCACAGTATCATCAGCAAAAAGTAACTGTGTCAATTCCCATTTTGAATTTGATTCCCCATAATTTAATCCCACCCCTCTCCCGAACACCCTAGCATTTACTTTTTTTACAACCCCATCTATAAATATATTAAACAACCATGGTGACATTACACATCCCTGTCTAAGACCTACTTTTACCGGGAAGTATTCTCCCTCTCTTCTACACACCCTAACCTGAGCCTCACTATCCTCATAAAAGCTCTTTACAGCATTTAGTAACTTACCACCTATTCCATATACTTGCAACATCTGCCACATTGCTCCTCTATCCACTCTATCATATGCCTTTTCTAAATCCATAAATGCAATAAAAACTTCCCTACCTTTATCTAAATACTGTTCACATATATGCTTCAATGTAAACACTTGATCTACACATCCCCTACCCACTCTGAAACCTCCTTGCTCGTCCGCAATTCTACATTCTGTCTTACCTCTAATTCTTTCAATTATAACCCTACCGTATACTTTTCCTGGTATACTCAGTAAACTTATTCCTCAATAATTTTTACAATCTCTTTTGTCCCCTTTCCCTTTATATAAAGGGACTATACATGCTCTCCGCCAATCCCTAGGTACCTTCCCCTCTTTCATACATTTATTAAACAAAAGTACCAACCACTCCAACACTATATCCCCCCCTGCTTTTAACATTTCTGTCATGATCCCATCAGTTCCAGCTGCTTTACCCCCTTTCATTCTACGTAATGCCTCACGCACCTCAACCACACTCACATCCTGTTCTTCTTCACTCCTAAAAGATGGTATACCTCCCTGGCCAGTGCATGAAATTACCGCCTCCCTTTCTTCCTTAACATTTAAAAGTTCCTCAAAATATTCTCGCCATCTACCTAATACCTCCCTCTCCCCATCTACTAACTCCCCTACTCTGTTTTTAACTGACAAATCCATACTTTCCCTATGCTTTCTTAACTTGTTTAACTCACTCCAAAATTTTTTTTCTTATTTTCATTAAAATTTCTTGACAGTGCCTCTCCCACTCTTTCATCTGCTCTCCTTTTGCACTCTCTCACCACTCTCTTCACCTTTCTTTTACTCTCCATATACTCTGCTCTTCTTATAACACTTCTGCTTTGTAAAAACCTCTCGTAAGCTACCTTTTTCTCTTTTATCACACCCTTTACTTCATCATTCCACCAATCACTCCTCTTTCCTCCTGCCCCTACCCTCCTATAACCACAAACTTCTGCCCCACATTCTAATACTGCATTTTTAAAACTATTCCAACCCTCTTCAACCCCCCCACTACTCATCTTTGCACTAGCCCACCTTTCTGCCAATAGTCACTTATATCTCGCCCGAACTTCCTCCTCCCTTAGTTTATACACTTTCACCTCCCTCTTACTTGTTGTTGCCACCTTCCTCTTTTCCCGTCTACCTCTTACTCTAACTGTAGCTACAACTAAATAATGATCCGATATATCAGTTGCCCCTCTATAAACATGTACATCCTGGAGCCTACCCATCAACCTTTTATCCACCAATACATAATCTAACAAACTACTTTCATTACATGCTACATCATACCTTGTATATTTATTTATCCTCTTTTTCATAAAATATGTATTACTTATTACCAAATTTCTTTCTACACATAGCTCAATTAAAGGCTCCCCATTTACATTTACCCCTGGCACCCCAAAATTACCTACTACTCCCTCCATAACATTTTTACCCACTTTAGCATTGAAATCCCCAACCACCATTACTCTCACACTTGATTCAAAACTCCCCACGCATTCACTCAACATTTCCCAGAATCTCTCTCTCTCCTCTACACTTCTCTCTTCTCCAGGTGCATACACGCTTACTATAACCCACTTTTCACATCCAATCTTTATTTTACTCCACATAATCCTTGAATTTATACATTTGTAGTCCCTCTTTTCCTGCCATAGCTTATCCTTCAACATTATTGCTACTCCTTCTTTAGCTCTAACTCTATTTGAAACCCCTGACCTAATCCCATTTATTCCTCTCCATTGAAACTCTCCCACCCCCTTCAGCTTTGTTTCACTTAAAGCCAGGACATCCAGTTTCTTCTCATTCATAACATCCACAATCATCTCTTTCTTATCATTTGCACAACATCCACGCACATTCAGACTTCCCACTTTGACAATTTTCTTCTTCTTATTCTTTTTAGTAATCTTTACAGGAAAAGGGGTTACTAGCCCATTGTTCCCGGCATTTTAGTTGACTTTTACAACACGCATGGCTTACGGAGGAAAGATTCTTATTCCACTTCCCCATGGATATAAAAGGAAAAGTAATAAGACCAAGAACTATTAAGATAAAAATCAAAGAAAACTCAGATGAGTGTGTATAAATAAACGTGTACATGTATGTGTAGTGTGACCTAAGTGTAAGTAGAAGTAGCAAGACGTACCTGTAATCTTGCATATTTATGAGACAGACAAAAGACACCAGCAATCCTACCATCATGTAAAACAATTACAGGCTTTCGTTTTACACTCACTTGGCAGGACGGTAGTACCTCCCTGGGTGGTTGCTGTCTACCAACCTACTACCTATATTTATCATATTTATCACCATAAATAATAGTACCCCTGGTATGATTTTAAGAAATTCTGAAAATCTGCCCAAACAAGGCTAACAATGCTGAACTATAGTCCAGTGCTTTTTTAGAAGAAAAATCTTTTTCTCTAAAAATGGAAATTAGACATGATGACACTGTTGAAACAATTATTTCCCACAAATGTGGAAAAAATCTTGCATATATAGCTTTCATGGAAGACTAAAAGAGTTTTAATAGCATAAGTGTGCTGAAAAAGGGCTTCAGATGTTAAAGAAATCAGAGGAAAAACAGCCCTGCATCAAGCTAAAACTATCTCTTCTTATATTTTTAGGTGCACATTCTTAAGCATGAGGTCAGGGTTTCTGAAGGCATTATCCAGAGGGCTGAGGGGAGGTTGCTGAGGTGTTTCAGACATTTAGAGAGGATGGAATAAAATAGAACATCTTGGAAGTTGTATAAATCTGTAGTGGAAGGAAGATGGGGTAGGGGTCATCCTAGGAAAGGTTGGAGGGAGGGAAGGGAAAAGTGGGTTTTTTATGCGAGGGTGCGTGAACGTGTTAGATAGAAGTGAATGGAGATGAATGGTTTTTATGACTTGACGTGCTGTTGGAGTGTGAGCAAAGTAACATTTATGATTCAAAGAAATCGGTTAGCCAGATGTGAGTCCTGGAGATGGGAAGTACAGTGCCTACACTCTGAAGGAGGGGTGTTGATATGCTGTAGTTTTTTAACTGTAGTGCAGGCACACCTCTAGCAAGACAGTGATGAAGTAAATGATGATGAAAGTGTTTCTTCTTTTTCGGGTTACCCTGTCTTGGTGGGAAACAGCTGATGTGTTAATAAAATAAAAAAAAAATTTCACTCTTGTTGCACGTCTCTCACCATCCACTGTTTGTACACGAGACATCTACCGCCCTTCTGTGCCTGCTTTCCTCTCTTTCACCCTCCTTCCTGTGACTGCCTTCCTCTCTTTCATCCTCCCTCCTATGCCTGCCTTCTTCTCTTTCACCCACCTTCACTCCCACTCATCTCCAACACACCCTCCTTCTTCCATCTACCTAAGACTTTTTCATCATCCTGTCTTATCTCTGGGCTGAGGGGTCACTGATGCACATTGACCATCTTTCACATATCATATCTCAAATTTTTCATTGCAACTCAAAACAAAATTTCTTTGGGGGTAAATTGTAACTCAAAATTATTGTAAGTCAAGCCCATCATAACTCAAAGGATTACTGTAATGTGAAACACTTGAACACTGTGTATTAAGGTTTTGTAAACAGTGTACTAATGGCATTATTAGTATGGGTAATGAGTTGTATACAATGGGTGACCAAATGTACACTGTGCATATGGATCTCTCAGGCCAAAAAGAGTTATTGAAAAATGTAAAAAATTAGAAAACCCCTCAGAAAAAGTGGAAAAAGAAAAGTAATGAGCAACATACAGTAATTAATGATGTTGCTGTCAGCGGTTATCAATCTTCCAACTTCATGCCTTTATATCTCAGTAAGTACTGATGGGGAGAACTTTTTTGTTGTTTTATGACTACAAAATGTGCTGTTTTTCAATAAGAATTTAAAAAAAATGCAACCAGTCATAACATAAGAATGGAGGAACACTGCAGAAGGCCTACTGGCCCATACAAGGCAGGTCCTTATCAAAACAACCCCTACCCAAAGCTACCCAAGAATATCCTCCTGTACCCAATGACACCAATCAAACCCAGCCCTTCCCACTCATATATTTGTTCAATCTCTTTTTAAAGCTACCCAAGGTCCTAGCCTCGATCACCCTACTCAGGAGATTGTTGCACGCATCCACAACTCTGTTCGAAAACCAGTATACTTACCTATGTCCTTTCTAAATCTAAATTTATCCAGCTTATATCAATTATTTCTGGCTCTTACCTGGTTCGACACCCTCAGTACTTTATTAATATCACCTTTGTTTATACCCATCATCCACTTATACACTTCAATGATATCTTCCCTCATTTTACATCTCTCCAGAGAGTGAAGATTAAAGCCTCTAATTTTGGGGCTTCTGACAATGAAGGGGTTAAAAACTACTTGTCATATTAACTCCTAACATGCTCACAGAAGCCTCCTGGATGCTCATACCCATGTAACTCGAAGGCTCATTTACCTCTTCCCTTCAACTATTCCTGGAATGACCTTAACCCTTCCTACCTTCCACCCCCAGATTTATAGAGTACAACCTCTTCATCAACTTATAACTGTCTATCCTTTCTACATGTTCAAACCATATCAGCAACCCCATTCGCAGCCCTCCTCAGAAGGCTGCAGAGCACTAAACCTGTGTGGGGTCATCAATGTTAGCAGTAGTAATCTTGTTCAGGTTAACACTTAATTCTTGATTACAGGACTCTTCATTATGCTATGCAATCTGCAATGGCTGTATAAAAGTAAATTTATATCACACAAAGGAAACTGCTGGTAGAAATGGGACATTGCATATATTGAGACATTACTGTACCCCAAGTGTCCTCCCATGACCCCACATTAGTAAATACATTATAGTGTAAAGATATAGTTTCAGGAGATTAAATATGAGCATAACTGGTATGAAATTGTTTATTTCTTCAAAAATATAGACATGCAAAAAAGTACTGTAATTTGGAAAAAATACTGTCAAGTAGTAGAGTTTGTTTTGCATTTACAGCTTCCTTCACTTGTATTGTGAGTAAGATTAGTACTATACAAGTTTTCCTGACTACCTTTGGTCATCTTGCTGCACGGTGAGATGCATCTATTACTTTTATCCTCACTGTTGTTTTTTTCTATGTCATTTAATTCATTGAACTTTACTATTGCACCTTCCTCTCTATTTACTTTTGAAGACTGTTGCAACGACTGTCCTGGCAGGTGTGAGGTAACACACACTTGTTGCTGATTGTGATCTTCAGTCAGAGTTGCCTTGGATACATCTGGTTGAGACTGCAGCTTGTCTCCTGACTGCCATATTGATATCTCTTTCCTCTCTTTACCATGTTGCTCCACTTGTTTCAATTTCTCCTGCTCTCCATAGTATACAGCTGCCTTCTCTCTCTTGGTCTTGACTAGAATGCGGTGGCCAAGGCAGTCAAGGCCCTCGGTGTAGCACTTGACTCTGCAACAGGCACGGCACAGCCCATGGGCGCACCGTCCACCCTGTCAACACATCATTAAATGGTGCACAAGCTATCTCCTTTAAAAATTCCTTATTAATAAGTATATATTCAGAGAAGAGAAAGATACAGGTGAACGTGACACTATGGTTAAGAGACTGATATGAGTGAAGAAGTAAAATGTGTGGTAGAGGGACCAATATGAGAGAAAATGTAATATATGTGGCAAAGGGAATGATATAAATGAAAATGTAAGATGTGTGGTAAATGAACTGATATGAGCAAAACTGGGAGCTGTGTGGTAAATGAGTTGATGTGTGTGGAACTTAGGTAAAGGGACTGATCAGTGAAAGTGTGAGATACGTGGTAAAAGGACTGATATGAGCAAAAGTGCAGTAAAGGGACTAATTAGTAAAAGTGAGATATTTGGTAAAAGAACTGATATGAGTAAAAGTGTGAGACATGTCACGAAGGGATTGGTGAGTGACAGTGAGATGTAAGGTAAAAGGTCATGGAAGTGCAATACAATGTAGAAGGAATATTAACTGAAAGTAATGCTGTAGTAGATGGTACTAAGATAAGGTTAATTATATTTGTACATTGAAGAGGATAAGGTCAACAGGGTGTGAGAGGCAACAGAGTAAATACTGAGGGGGGAGGAGAAAGGGAAAAAGAGACAAATGAGAGTTATATGCTAGGGTAACAGACATCTTATATGGTGAGAATGTCATGAGGGAGGATGAGTCATGAGGAAGAATGGTTTATTGCTCAACTAAATTTCATCAGCACATCTGCAGACTGTTCTCAAGCCAGCATTTCCTGGTGACTTCCTAATATAACTTTTCTCGTTGCTGTGGGCAACACCAATTACCTAGCACTTTCAGGAAAAAGCGTGCATCTGATTTTCAAAAATACTAAGTATTCACACATATTGTGGCCAATATTCTTTGAACATTTTCTTTTTACCAATATCTGCTTAGGTGAGTAAAAGAGAGGTTCAGAGAATGAAGAGGGAGTCTATAAGGATTGGAAATGAGAGCAGGTGAGGGTCTATCAACAAATTTTGCTGAAACTAAGAAAGAGTTTTAGAGTGAGATTAATAGGTTGAGAAAGCCTAGAGAAGAAATGGATTTGACAATTAAAAACAGAAGAGGGGAGTTATTAACCCTTTGAAGGTCCGTCCCGTTGATCTACGGCTTTACGTTCAGGGTCCAAACCGTAGATCTACGTCATGAGCTCAGCTCACTCTGATAAACTGTGAGTGGTACATTTGGGCCTAGATATGAGAGAATACATCTATGTGGTATGTGTGCACCACATAAAACAGATCCTGCAGCACGCTGTGTATAATGAGAGAAAAAACTGAAATCACGATTTTTCGATTAAAACAGCAACTTTGCAGTGTTTTTTCGTATGTTTTTTATAGTTCTATTTGCGATTTCTTGGTCTCATTTGATAGAATGGAAGACATATTACAGAAATAGAGATGATTTTGATTGGTTTTAGCACTGGAAATGGCTTGAAACTGAGCTCAAAGTAGCAGAAATGTTAAATTTTTGCCGATATTCAAGAGTAAACAAACGACCTCACTCGTCTAATACACGCCAGCTGGTGGGTCTAATATGCATTCACTGATATGGTGATGATATTTATACAATTATTACAGTATTGCATAACAGTAAATCTTCTATTTTTTGGTGTGAATAAAAATTCATTATGTGAATAAAAAATCAAAATGGAATTTATTTGTAAAGCCTCAAAACATAACTAATGAACAGAGGAAATGTTAGTTTAGTTCCAGGAATACCTACATTGTTTATTCTGGACCCTATTTTGAAATTGGAATATTTTGAACTTTGTGTTAAATTGGCCAAATTAACCATTTCCGATCACTTTAATTTGTAGTTGAAACAGTTGACTTGGCGATTTCTTGTGCTCAATCGATAGAATAGAAGTAATACTAGTGAAATAGCTAAGAATTTGGTTGACTGGAATAATGTAATTGGCCTAAAATGGGAGTCAAAGTCGGCAAAATCGCCGATTCATAAATATCGCTGACACATCAAAATTCGAGAGAGCATAATTTTGTCAATTTTCCATCAAATTTCGTACTTTTTGTTTTATTACCTTCACAAAAAGATTCTCTACCATTTCATAAGAAAAAATAACAAATTTTTTTTTTTAAATTCTTGGACACTGGGGCACCACTTCAGATTTGGACCTTGGACCCTGAAGGGGTTAAATGGGGGAGCTGAAGGTATTGAGAAGATGATTGGAATATTTTGAAAAACTGTTAAATACTGATGAAGAAACAGAGGCAGTGATTTCATGCATTGGCCAAGAAGTACATATAGGTGAGT
Organism: Cherax quadricarinatus; assembly: GCF_038502225.1. Classification (NCBI taxonomy): domain Eukaryota; kingdom Metazoa; phylum Arthropoda; class Malacostraca; order Decapoda; family Parastacidae; genus Cherax; species Cherax quadricarinatus. The sequence continues at coordinate 19,172,849 of NC_091337.1, read as the reverse complement.
GCGTGTGTATGTACACGAACACACAAAATACCAGTGAGTGTACCTCAACCATAAAAGAATACAAAAAAGAACGGGAACAACTGAGAGAGTAAGATGGTGCCAAAGGCAGGAAGGGAAGACAAAGCAGATACCGACAAACAGAGAAGTGCAACCTCGGGGGAACAACAAACACAACTGGCCACAGAACCACCCATAGCATCCTCGCAACCCACACCAACCAAACAATAAAAAAAAAAAACACACTCCACACCCAGAATCCCCCCCCCCAGCACTAATACTACAACACCAGCCTACCATAATATCCAGCCCTGCCTACCACACCCTCAGCCTACACCTACCCCTTCCACCACTCTGAATATAGCTCTGGAAAGGAAGCTGAAGGTATGCTATACCAACACAGATGGAATAACAAATTAAAGTGACGAGTCACAGGAAATAATCACTGAGGCATCCTCAGACATCACAGCACACACAAAGACAAAGCTCATGGGGGTGATAACAGATGTGATCTTCCCATCTAGATACCAGATCCTGAGGAAAGACAAGGGGAAACAGAGGGGGGAGGAGGAGTTACACTACTCATCAAAAACCATTGGAGTTTTGAGGAGATAGGGGCACTAGTCAGAGGTGAAGTGGATGACTACATAGTAGGAACACTTCTAACCAGGGGGTCCAAAAGTGATGATAGTAGTGATGTACAACCTGCCACCAAACAGAAGAAGACCAAGACAAGAATACCATGAGAGCAACAAAATGATGGTGGCCCCAGAAGGACCCACATGAGCAGAGCAAAGTTGCTCATGGGAAATTTCAACCACAAAGAGACAGACTAGGAAAATCTGGAGCCACATGGGTGACCGGAGACATGGTGCTGAAGGCGATGCTGGAAAGCTTCATGTACCAACATGTTAGGGACACAACCAGAGAGAGAGAGGAGACGATGAACCAGCATGACTGGACCTTGTATTCACTTTGAACAGTTCAGACACATGGAAAATCACACACGAAATGCCCCTTGGAACTAGCGATCACATAGTCATGAGTTTTGAATACAAAGTAGAGTTAACAATATAAAGTGAAGAATTATGAGAAGGATGGGTGAAACCAAACTTCAAAAAAGGGGACTACACTTATGAGGCAATTCCTGCATGAGGTGCAGTGGGTAAGAGAGTTAGAGGGAAAGACAATAAACAAAACGATGGAACACATGACCATGAAATGCAGAGAGGCAGAGGAGAAGTTCATGCCAAGAGGCAACAGAAACAATGGAAAGAGCAGAGTGAGCCCATGGTTTACCCAGAAGTGTGGAGAGACCAAAGCCAAGTGTATCAGAGCATAGAAAAAGTAAAGAAGGCAAAGGACTTGGGAAAACGGAGTTGAGCCAAAGAGCCAGAAATGAATATACATGGAAAAGGAGAGAAGCCCAGTGGTAATACAAGAATGACATTGCATCAAAAGCCAAATCTGACCCAAAGTTGTTATACAGCTACATAAGGAGGAAAACAACAGTCAAGGATCAGGTAATCATGCTGAGGAAAACAGGAGCTGAGCTCAAAGGGAGTGACCAGGAATTATGTGCGGAGCTCAGCTCAAGATTCTAGGAGGTATTCAGAGACACACAGAGGCTTCCAGCAAACCAAGGAAGCAGGGTGCACCAGCAAGTGTTGGACACACTGCACACAACCGAGAAGGAAGCGAGGAAACTGCTAGGGCAACTAGATACATTGACGGCAGTTGGCCCAGGTAACATCTTTCTGTGGGTCCTGAGAGAGGAAGAAGATACACTACATGTACTACTAACAACAATCTTGAATAAATCAAGCGAAACAGGGAAAATTCCTGAGGTGTGGAAGACAGCAAACGTAGTCCCAGTTTTTAAGAAAGGAGACAAACAGGCAGCACTAAACTACAGACCTGTGTCACTGACATGTATAGTATGTAAAGTTATGGAGAAAATTATCAGGAAAAGAGTGGTGGAACACCTAGAAATGAATGGGCTCATACATAACAACCAGCACAGCTTCAGGGAAGGGAAATCCTGCATCCCATATCTATTGGAGTTCTATGTTAAGGTAACAGAAGTAAGACAGGAGAGAGAGGGATGGGTAGACTGCATCTTCTTGGACTGTACAAGGGCTTTGGTACAGTACCACACAAGAGACTGGTTGAAAAGCTAAAGGAGAAGGCAGGAATAGCAGGGAAAGTACCACAATGGATCAGGGAATACCTAATAGGAAGGAAACAAGTGTTGGTACATGATGAGGTGTCCGAGTGGCTGAATGTGTTGAGTGAGGTTACACAAGGGTCAGTCCTAGGTTTGGTGCTGTTTCTAGTACAGTGGACCCCTGGATATCGTAGTCGTCGGATTTCGTAATATTTGGAAATCGTAATGTTTTTTCATCAAAATATTGGCTTGGTGATTGTCAGTGAGCTCAGTAATAGTCATTTATCCCGAACGCATCTGCACTGCAACAGTCACCCAACACTCAGTGTGCTATAGTTTATCAGCCAGTAAGCACGATCCCAAGTGTTCATACAATACATTTCGTATTATTCCATTCTTTTTAGTGCTTGCAACTGCTAAATAAGCCACCATGGGCCCAAAGAAAGTTCCTAGTGCCAGCCAGCCCTTTGGTAAAGGGCTGAGAGAGAGGAAAGAATGTGCCTTCTTCAGTGATTCTGCGATATGTAAGATACTAAAGCAGTAGGAGTCGATAAAGGCTATAGTGCCAGCCAGCGATAAAGTGTAGCATTAACAGTGAAGTAAGTAAGTTAAGCGATTAAGCGATAGAAAAAGGACAGCACGAAACTGACTCCTCCAATGTTGTTGGACGTATATAGTTCTACTGACTAACACCGCTGCCTCTGCTGCCACCATCACCACCACTATGTAAGGCTTATCTTTCGGTGGTCTTTATACACCCAACAACAAACACAACAACACCACTTGTCACATATGTTAATGATATATTTTATTCATTCTAGAGTATATATCATGTTTTTATGTTATTAATATTGTTTATTATGTTGTGCTAGAAAAATAAGCCATAGAGTTGATATTAGTGTCATACTGAAGGACTATCTTGTCCTGTCTCCCAACACACTTTCCTGCCGCTGCCACAATTCCTAACATACACCAGAAACAGACCTCTCTGAAACACTTTTTTGAGCAACAGGGGTCCAGTGACTCTCAAGCTAGTCCTAGTGGCATTAAAAAACAAAGAAGAGAAGGAACCCCGGAAAAGAACTTCATACCTTAAGTCTTCATGGAAGGGGATTCCCTTTCCAAACAGTAATTTCTCCATCCTCTCCCCTTCTCCCATCTTCAATACACTAAGAAGAGTTTTCAATAAAGGTAAATGTCATGTTGTTATTGTTTTATTCATGTCTCATTGTTTTCTGTGTAGGTAAATGTATATTTAATATAAATTTTTTTTTTAATACCTTTGGGTGTCTGGAATGGATTAATTGGATTTACGTTATTTCTTATGGGGAAAATGAATTCGGAAATCGTCAAATTCAGCTTTAGTCACACTCTCTGGAACGGATTAATTACAATAACTGAGGGTCCACTGTATATGTGAGTGACATGACAGAAGGGATAGATTCAGAGGTGTCCCTGTTTGCAGATGATGTGAAGCTAATAAGGAGAATACAAGTAGACAAGGATCAGGAAACCTACAAGGAGATCTGGACAGTTTGCAAGCTTGGTCCAACAAATGGCTCCTGGAGTTTAACCCCAGCAAGTGCAAAGTCACGTGGTTTGGGAAAGGACAAAGAAGACCTGCAGATGGAGCACAGCCTAGGAGGTTAAACGCTGCAAAACTCACTCAAGGAAAAAGAATCTTGGGATGAATATCATACCAAGCACATCTCCTGAGGTGCACATCAACCAAATAATTCCTGCAGCATATAGGCACTTGGCAAACCTAGGAATAAAGTTTCGATATCTAACTAAGGAGTCATTCAAGACACTGTACACTGTGTACGTCAGGCTCATATTGGAGTATGCAGCACCAATGTGGAACCCACACATGGTCAAACTCATCAAGAAATTAGAGAAAGTGCAAAGGCTTGCAATAAGACTAGTCCCAGAATTAAGGGGTATGCCCTATATAGAGAGGATAAGGGAAATCAACCTGATCACACTGGAGGACAGGAGGGATAGGGAGGACATGATAACGACATATAAAACACTAAAAGGAACTGACAAGGTGGATAGGGAAAGAATGTTCAGAAATGGGACAAACCAACAAGGGGTAACAAGTAGAAGTTGAAAACTTGGATGAGTCACAGGGATGTTAGGAAGTATTTCTCCAGTCATAAAGTTGTCAGGAAGTGGAATCTGGAGAGTGATGTAGTTGAGGCAGGATTCATACACAGCTTTAAGAAGAGGTTCAATAAAGCTCATGGAGAAGAAAGTGGACCTAGTAGAGACCAGCAAACAGGTGGGGCCAGGAGCTATGACTTGACCCCTGCAACCACAAATAGGTGAGTGTACACGTACACACACACACGCACACACTTGTAGTAATTTACTACTGGGAGAATGGTTGGCTAGAGATACTCCATGTAATGAGGACAGGGAGTCGAAGAGGTATGGGTTAAGTTTAAGAATGCATGTGTTTAAGTATGCAACATAAGTTAATGAATGCAGGTTTATGGGTACTGGTGGGAAAAGGAGCGAATGGTGGAATGAGGATGTAGAGCATGGTAAGGGGGACAAAAGTTAGTATATGAGAGTTTTTTACACTGTAAAAGTGATAATTGGAGGGCACAGTACATAAAGAGAAAAAGAGAGGCTAAAAGAGTGATGAGGGAGTGCAAAAAAAAAGTTGATGATAGAGTGTCAATATATCAATAAATTTTTCTGAGAGTAAGAAAATTTTTTAACCCCTTGACTGTTGAAACCCCAAATCCTGAGGTGACTCCTGGTGTCACAAAATTTAAAAAAAAAAAAAAAAAAAAAAAAAAAAAAAAAAAAAAAAAAAAAAAAAAAAAAAATCTTATTAAATGAATCTTTTCCCTATGGTAATGACACCAAAAGAACGAAATTTGATGGAAAACTTTCGGAATTACGCTCTCACAAAGTTAGCGACCTCAGTGATATTTACGAATCGGCAATTTTGCCCACTTTGAGCCCTATTTTCGGCTAATTCCATTGTTCCAGTCGACCAAACTCATAGCTATTTCTTTAGAACTCCATTTGTTCTATCGATTGAGTACAAGAAACTGCCCATTTACTGATTTCAACTACCCAGTAACGTGGTCAGAAATTTGCAATTTGGCCAATTTCACGCAAATAAAAAATATGCCAATTACAAAATAGGGTCCAGAATGAACAATGCAGACATTCCTGGCTCTAAAATAACATTTTCTTTGTTCATTAGTCACATCTCCATTTTGAATTTTTATTTTGAATTTTTATTCAAAACAAAAAATAGAAGACTTACTGTTATGTAGACTACTGCAATATTGTAATAATTGTATAAATAACGTCAACCCATTCATGACTGCATATTAGAATGTCTAGTTGAACATTTATTGGACAATGACATCATTTGTTTACTTTTGAACATCAGCAAAAATCAAACATTTCCCCTATTTAGAGCTCCAATTCAAGGTTCTTTTCATAGTAAAACCAATCAAAATCACCTCTATTTTTATAACATGTTTTCCATTCTATCAAATGAGACCAAAAAACAAGAATACACCCATAAATACTATACGAAAATACACCGCAAAGCCGGCGTTTTAATCCAAAAACACAGTCGGAGTTTTTTTTTCTCATTATGCACTGCGTGACGCAGGATTTTTTATATGGTGCACACCGACCACACAGACCCATTCTCTCACATGTGGGGCTACCAGCTTTCTCCTGCTTTATTTGAAGCCACTAGAATTTTTTAATATATATACGTCAAACACGGTGGCTCGTAAAATGTATATATACGACCGAAACAGTCAAAGGGTTAAAGGGAGATATGAGATGGGAAAGTGGAAGTACTGGGAAGATAAAGGGAATAATTTCAAGAGTTGGTACAGTGGAGCCTCAAATTTCGAACGTTTCACTTAAAGAACTCTTCGAAAATCGAACGCTTTTTTCGAACCAACTTTGCCCCTATTATTGGACTCGCCCCTATTTTCGAACTGCCGGGTACCAGACCTGTCTGGCAGCCTGCTCTGTCCATGTCCCCGCGCAGGCACTGTGAGCCAGTCTGGTTTTGTTGATGCTTGAGTGAACACTAACCTGTGCTCTCATTCAAACTTTTACGATTATTTCATTGTGTTTAGTGCTTGTGGGACTGTGAAATAAGCTACCATGGGCCCAAAGAAACTTGCTAGTGGTACCCTGTGGTAAAGAAAGTGAGAAACACCATAGATGTGAAGAAGGAAATAATACAGAGGTATGAGAATGGTGTGAGACTTGTTGAGTTTGCCAGGATGCATGGGAAAAACAAGTCGACCATCAGTTCTATCCTGGCAAAGAAAGAACAAATCAAGAAAACTGATGTTGTGAAAGGTGTTAATATGCTAACCAAAAAACGAGACCACAGACAATCGATCAGGTTGAGAAGTTGTTGCTGGTGTGGATCAAGGATAAAGAGATGGCAAGTGACAGTGTTTCAGAGACAATTATTTGTGAAAAGGCAAGGAAGTTGCATGCCAATCTGATACAGAAAACTCCTGGAAACAGTGCTGATAGTGAATTTAAGGCCAGCAGAGGCTGGTTTGACAGATTTAAGATGCGTAGTGACATACACAATGTTGTAAGGCATGGTGAGGCAGCCACTTCAGACTAACGGATGGCTGAGAAGTTTGTAAAGGAGTTTAAGGGGTACATAGACACTGAAAAATTCCACCTCCAACAAGTGTTCAATTGTGATGAAACAGGCCTGTTTTGGAAGAAAATGCCAAAGAGGACCTACATTACTTAGGAGGAAAAGGCACTCCCAGGACACAAGCCTATGAAAGACAGGCTAACTTTTTTATTCTGCGCTAATGCTAGTGGTGATTTTAAAGTGAAGCCTTTACTTGTGTATCATTCAGAAAATCCCAGAGTGTTTAAGAAAAACAATGTCATAAAGAACAAGTTATGTGTCTTGTGGAAAGCAAATAATAAGGCATGGGTTACAAGGCAAATTTTCAAAGAGTGGATCCATGAAGTGTTAGGCCCCAGTGTGAGAAAATACCTCCTAGACAATAAATTGCCACTCAAGTGCCTCCTGTTAATGAACAATGCTCCTGCTCATCCTCCAAACTTATTAGACCTCTTGTCTAGGGACTTCAATTTTGTAACAGTGAAGTTCTTGCCTCCTAACACCACTCCTCTCCTCCAGCCTATGGACCAGCAGTCATTTCTAACTTCAAAAAACTCTACACAAAAGCAGTGTTTGAAAAGTGCTTTGAAGTGACCACAGACACTAAGTTGACCCTAAGAGAGCTCTGGAGGAATCACTTCAGCATCTACAGTTCCAAAAGCCTTATAGGTAAGGCTTGGGAGGAAGTGACTTCCAGGACTTTGAACTCTGCTTAGAGACAATTGTGGCCAGATTGTGTCCAAAAGAGGGATTTTGAAGGGTTTGAGGCTGACCCTGACCCTGTCCATGACCCAGCTGACCCTCTGCCTGTTGTGGACTCTACTGTGGCATTGGGGAACACCTGGCGCTGTAGGTGAGTGGCGAGGATGTGAAAGAGTTGGTGGAGGACCACAGGGAAGAGCTAACCACTGAAGAGCTGCAAGAGCGTCATCTGGAGCAGTATCAGACCACAGCTCAGGAACTTGCTTCAGAGGAGGAGGAAGAGGGAGTGGATGAGGTGCCTTGAAAGATTAAGGAGATTTGTGCCAAGTGAAATGATGCAGAAGTACAGTGGACCCCCGCATAGCGATTTTAATCCGTGCAAGAGTTCTCATTGTTATGCGAAATGATCGGTATGCGAATGAATTTTCCCCATAAGAAATAATGGAAATCAAATTAATCCGTGCAAGACACCCAAAAGTATGAAAAAAAAAATTTTACCACATGAAATATACATTTTCCTACACACAAAGAGAAGGATACATGCACAATAGTAGAGTAGTACATGCACAATATATATTGTGCATGTACTACTCTACTAAATGAAGAATAAATGACACTTACCTTTATTGAAGATGCAGCAATGACTGATGAGACACTGTATCCTGGGAGTGCCTTTTCCTCCTGAGTACTGTAGGTCCTGTTTGGCATTTTCTTCCAGAACAGGCCTTTGTGTATGCCACTACGATTCTTAAATCTCTCAAACCAACCTTTGCTGGCTTTAAATTCACCAATATGAGCACTAGTTCCAGGCATTTTTCCCTGTTCACCTGGGTGTTAGTCAACTGATGTGGGTTGCATCCTGGGAGACAAGATTAAGGACCCCAATGGAAATAAGTTAGACAGTCTTCGATGACACTGACTTTTTTGGGTTATCCTGGGTGGCAAATCCTCTGGGGTTAATTGTTTCTTGGTATTCTCAATAAGCCACACCAACAACGGTGCTACAGCAGCAGCAGCAGCAGCTGACAGTGATACATCAGCAGCAGACGATGCTACAGCAGCAGCAGACGGTACTACAGCAGCAGCAGACGGTACTACAGCAGCAGCAGCTGACAGTGGTACAACAGCAGCAGCAGCTGACAGTGCTACAGCAGCAGCAGACGATGCTACAGCAGCAGCAGACGGTACTACAGCAGCAGCAGACGGTACTACAGCAGCAGCAGCAGCTGACAGTGGTACAGCAGCAGCAGCAGCTGACGGTGCTACAGCAGCAGCAGCAGCAGCTGACGGTGGTACAGCAGCAGCAGCAACTGTACCACCAATAGTAGCGATGGTTGATTGGGGTTTATTATACAACCTGGCCAGCTCGGAGACACGCACTCCACTTTCATACTTATCAATGATCTTTTTCTTCATCTCTATAGTAATTCTCACCCTTATTGCTGTAGGGTTGGCACTAGAAGCTTTCTTGGGGCCCATGGTCACTTATTTTGCAGATAAAATCACCAAAAACACTGTAATAATACGAAATGTTCCGATTGTATGCTTGGACGTTACCGGGGAGGCTGGCTGGTAAACAATGCCACCGGCGGCACATGTGAGGCTGGCTAAGGGCGCACATTGGACGCGTCTCGGACGAACAGCGGTGAGCGGGTTTTTGAGCGGTATGCGAGGCAAAATTTTTGCGATAAAAGCGAGCGGTATGCGGATTAAACGTTATGTGATGCCAACGGTATGCGGGGGTCCACTGTACCACCTTGAGCAAGATGAAACAAGCCATCTTTGCAACAAGTTCAGTGACAAAACCATCTCCCATTTTAGGGAAATGTTAAACAGGCACAAGAAACAGAGGACTGTGGACAGTTATTTTGTGAGACAGGGGTCCAGTGACTCTCAAGCTGATCCTAGCGGCATTAACCCCTTGACTGTCGCAACCCCCAATCCTGAGGTGTCTCCTGGTGTCGCAAAATTTCAAAAAAAAAAAAAAAAAAAATATGATTTTTTCTTATGAAATGGTAGAGAATCTTTTCCCGATTGTAATGACACCAAAAAAAAAGAAATTTGAAGGAAAACTGACGGAATTGCACTCTCGCGAAGTTAGCGACCTCGGCGATATTTACAAATTGGCGATTTCACCCACTTCGAGCCCTATTTTTGGCTAATTCCATTGTTCCAGTCGACCAAACTCATAGCTATTTCTTTAGAACTCCATTTTTCTATCACTTGAGTACAAGAAACTGCCCATTTACCGATTTCAACTACCCAAGAATGTGGTCAGAAATTTGCAATTTGGCCAATTTCAAGAAAATTATAAAATATGACAATTTCAAAATAAGGTCCAGAATGAACAATGCAGACATTCCAGGCTCTAAAATAACATTTTCTTTGTTCATCAGTCACATCTCCAGGCCCCTCTGATATTACTTTTGCTTTCTATTTTGAATTTTTATTCAAAAAAAAAAATAGAAGAGTTACTGTTATGCAGTCTACTGCAATATTGTTATAGTTGTACAAATAATGTCAACCCATTCAAGACTGCATGTTAGAATGACTAGTTGGACATTTATTGGACAATGACATCATTTGTTTACTTTTGAACATCGGCAAAAACCAAACATTTCCCCTACTTTGAGCTCCATTTCCAGGTTCTTTTTATAGTAAAACCAACCAAAATCACCTATATTTCTATAATATGTTTTCCATTCTATCAATTGAGACCAAGAAAACGAGAATACAACCATAAATACTATTCAAAAATAGACCACAAAGTCGGCATTTTAATTAAAAAAACGGTCAGAGTTTTTTTTTCTCATTATGCACTGCGTGCTCCAGGATCTTTTTTATATGGTGCACACTGACCACACAGACCCATTCTCTCACATGTGGGCCTACCAGCTTTCTCCCGCTTGATTTGAAGCCGCTAGAATTTATGAGTATATATACGTCAAACATGGTACCTCGTAAGACGTATATAAACGACCAAAACAGTCAAAGGGTTAAAAGACAGAGAAGGGAAGTAACCCCAGAGAGGGCTTTACCTGAAGTCCTTATGGAGGGGGATTCTCCTTCCAAACACTAACCCCAACTCCCTCTCTCCTCCTCCCTATCTTCCAGATGCCATCACCAATCTTCAATAAAGGTAAGTAAAATTGTTATTTTATATTTATATACATAATTGAACACTATAGTATTTGTTGTGTGTATGTAAAACTGTAATTAGTCTCTATAAAATGTATTTTTTTGTCAATATTTTTGGGTTTCTGGAACGGAGTAATTGTATTTCCATTATTCCTTATGGGAAATATTGCTTCGCTTTTCAGACTTTTCAAATTTAGAACAAGCTCCTGGAATGGATTAAGTTCGATATTTGAGGTTCCACTGTATTATATTTAGGAGGGAAGCACTAGACGTGTAAGAGTTATACAGCACCTAGGGAATGGGAGGCATTCAGATTTGATCCAAGGAAGAGAAGAGCAGTTCTGTTTCCTTGGATCAAAAGCTGCTCATCATCTTCAAGGAACCTCATTATTAAATGTTGATGAAGAAAGGTGGGCAGTAATTTCATGTACTCATTTATGCACACTCTCTTCTTCCTATTGGTGAGCCCTGACTTGCTCCATGACAGCACTTGTCCCTCACTGCCATGAGCTGCCACTTTCTTTAACAGTCTCTGATGTGGTACTCTATCAAAAGCCTTACTGAAATTCTTGTAAAAATTAGGAAGAGCCAGATGTGAGTGTAGGGAAAGTGTATGAGGCAGTGGGTAGAATGTAAGGGGTAAAACAGTAGGAATAGATGGGATTAATATAGAAATGTTAAAATCAGGTGTAGATAGTGATGAGTGGGTGGTGTATTTGTTCAATATATGCTTGAAAGAAAGGAAGGTACCTAAGGACTGGCAGAGAGCAAGAATAGTTCCTTTGTATACAAGGGATAAAAGTAAGCATAAGAATAAAAGGGGTAAGTCTGTTAAGTATACTGGATAAAGAATATGGTAGAGTTACAACTGAAAAAATTAAGAGTACAACAACAACAACAAGTAGGACTGCAGAGAAACAAGGAGGATTTAAGAAGGATAAAACACTTGGGCAATTCTATTCCTGGAATCAATGATGCATTATTTGTGGGAAACCAGCATGGAAATCACAAACAGTGCTCGTCGTTAAAGTATGCCAGCCTCCCCTTTCAAACTATGATCACAAAATAGAGAAATAAAAACACTGTGGTGTACTTACCCATGATTTAACATTTTGCAGGTCATCTCTTGCACATTAGGACATCTTTCAATTGCCTCTGAAGTAATTCACATAAATTCTTGAGGGATTCTTGAGGTAAATTCTCCTATAACTCATGGATTGTGACTTCTAGCCATGGGAGTGAGCAGATGTCCTTCTCTTGTAGATCTCTATCACAGCCCAGAGGTTCTCAGTGAGGTTCAAGTCATGGGAAATTTCCTGGCCAGTAACCATAGAAGTGTACTTCTTTCTTTCTTTCAACACACCGGCCGTATCCCACCGAGGCGGGGTGGCCCAAAAGGAAAAACGAAAGTTTCTCTTTTTTAAATTTAGTAATTTATACAGGAGAAGAGGTTACTAACCCCTTGCTCCCGGCATTTTAGTCGCCTCTTGCAACACGCATGGCTTACGGAGGAAGAATTCTGTTCCACTTCCCCATGGAAGTAAGAGAAAATAAACAACAAGAACAAGAACTAGTAAGAAAATATTAGAAAACCCAGAGGGGTGTGTATATATATGCTTGTACATGTATGTGTAGTGTGACCTAAGTGTAAGTAGAAGTAGCAAGACATATCTGAAATCTTGCATGTTTATGAGACAGAAAAATGGACACCAGCAATCCTACCATCATGTAAAACAATTACAGGCTTCCGTTTTACACTCACTTGGCAGGACGGTAGTACCTCCCTGGGCGGTTGCTGTCTACCAACCTACTACCTAAGTGTACTTCATAGTTATAAATTCATTGAATAACTAATATAGCCGTGTGTCAAGGAGCACTGTCTTGTTCCACAGAGTGAAAGATTTGGGCAAATGATCATAAAGCAGTTCTACGTAGGTGTACTAGTTCATTCATTGGCTCTTGGGCAACATAAGTAACTCACTAAAACTTTTAGCACTAAATTAAGCCCAAGCCATTACAGATTCAGAGATTTTTGTGGTACCATGTGAAGTGCAGATCCAAGGGGTCACTACCTGGGAGTCTGCAAACATTCCTACCACACTAACAGATACCTGTGAAAAGATTCATTACTCCTCTTTTTTTTGGTCCATGTTTGTTATCGCTTTGCAAACACAGCTCTACACTTTCTCTGCATTTGGCTCAATATTGGTTTCTGGACAGGCCGATGACTGCTGCAGCAAAGCTCCTTCACATGTTTATTAACAGTTCTAAGAGACATGTTATGAAGCAGTTCTGGATTCTTGTTTTTAATCCCCTATGCAGTCACTCTTGGCTTGGTCTCTAGGTGTCTCTTTATTACAGCTAAAGTACACAAGGATGTTTTTCTAGGCTTCCATGAATGTGAGTTTGGTGTGGGCATATCATTGCCAGAGCCATCGTGGAACGAATGCAACCAGAACCTCGTTGAATGCTCGCACATACCAATGCCTTAAAGTATTTCCTTGTCTGATGGCCTGCTTATGTAATCCAATGATCTATGCAATTGTCTTTTATGTCAAAGACTTATTATTGCTCATATTAATTCGTAAATAACCAAAAATTTCTGTCAAACTCAGTACTCAAGACCACATGACACAGGAAGGCCGCAGATACATATCTGTCTGCCACACAAAGCCAGAAAGTACTGAACATGCAGAGAGTAGCCTAGACGAATCCTGATATATCACACTGTGATGACAGGCCAACATAAATTTCTGTCACTCCAAAACACCTAACAGAGTCAGGCATTATTTCAGACATTAAAATATGCTGGGTGGACGCACCCGGCATACTTTAACAACGAGCACGGTAGGTATGTTAACCAATAATTCATAAAGTGGCTCATCAGAACAAAAGTACAGAATACTGGATTTTAAAGACTCAAAAACATTTCTCTATAGAGGATGAACTTTAGTTCAATGAACATTGAAGCCTACCACCTCCCATGCCACCTTCCATGACTCTAATCATTCAGACAATAGCAATTCAGCACAAAGCAGAAATTCATTAGAGGATGGGAGGCAAGAGGAGGCCAAACAAAGCAAAAAGTGGTAGGGCTATGATTTCAGAGAGGTGGTTCATCAGATTAAGTACATAAAGATATTATTAATTCATCAAAATTAATACTGCCTAAGATGGATGATACTGCTCTATGATTTGCATTTGTCAAATAAGAGAATGATAGAGCACCTGGACAAGTACATCATGAGATAGAGCTTTTCATGTTGGTTAATACTCACTGAGGCTGGTTTATTAGAAAGTGTAAGATTCATATACTGTTGCCTACATTTTTTAGTTATTTGTACTGGAAGCCTGTGTATTTTATCATTTTGTGTCTTTCAAAGTGTCAAAAGAAATATCAGTGGCCTAACAGCTGTCAGGGACATGACCATCCTGCTCTAAACTTATGTTGTCCAGGGATGTATAAATTTTGTAATTCCATATGTTGTCCACATACTGTGCGAATGTTAAAAAAAAATATGGAAGGGGCTTACCTTGGGGTTTCTGCATACACACTTCTCATATGGGTCACTTGGAGGCTCAAATGACTTTCTCGGGTTTCTCAAAATCTTTTTCTTCTTCTTTTTAGACAAATCAGCCTCCTCTGAGTCTTCTAACATTCGCCTCTTGCTTGGTTCACCCCCGCTGAAGCTTTCAATACAAAATTATATATTGCCACAAAATTATCTTAGATACTGAATAGGCATATCTGTTCTCTCAAATAAGTTTAATTTACTATAACTAGTCCATGTATATAACATAGAAAAAAACACCCTAATATATAAAACAAATTAACACTTTAACTGTATTCAATGCACTAGTACACTGGGGACCAAAACGTATCTGACATGCTTGTGCACAAATTTTTCATGTCTTCAAATACACTACCTGCCAATGTTTTTGGACTCAGCTCAGTTGCTTAGCTTTTTTAGAACTTCCTCATGCATTTGAAAAAATTTTAAGACCAGGGAGGTCCACACAGTACATCAGTAAACAATGAAACCAGAACCTGTTATACCACTACCAGCTTCCCTACCAGCAAACAGGGCTTGTAACAGCTAGGAAGATGCCTTATGCATTCCAAATTTATTACAATTTCATAATACAGGTTAACCATCACTAATCCGGCATCATTGGGAACTGTAGCATGCAGGATTAGTAATTTGGCTGGATTACAAAGTGGTTAGGTTAGAATTCACTTAAGCCAATGGTGATATTTACACATTGGCGATTTCACCCAATTTACGCCCTACCATTAGAAAACATCTTATCTCCCTGATACACCCCGTCAACTAACTACACGAATACCACCTGGTGGTTCACACTTACACTCACTCACTCATTTGACCATAAACAGAAATATTAATCTCAATCTTAAAATAATGAATCCTGTGATACTCCAATACTGAAACTATGTACTGTGCCAAAACAAAAGCATTCACATTGCTAAACTCACAAACTAGTATTTAGTCACTTAGCCATAATACCAACTTACCTCATAATTTGTAATATTTTACAATTAAGAATAAAACTAAGTATGCCCGAAATGCCTAGCCATGCTAAGCGTTCTAGTGGTACACTCTGTAATCACAATTTTACTACATGTAAACCACACAATAACCAAATTTCTGTAAACTCAGCATTGTAATCCTTATAGAGAATAAACTTTGAATTTTTGGCCCATTCCATTGTTCCGGTCTACCAAAGTCATAGCTATTTTGCTAGTATTCCTTATATTCTGACGATTGAGTACAAGAAACTGCCCATTTACTTATTTCAACTGCCCAATAAAGTGGTCAGAAATTGGTGATTTGTCCAATTTCACACAAATTTCAAGAGATGCCAATTTCAAAATAGGGTCCAGAATAAACAATGCAGACATTCCTGGAACTAAAATAACATTTTCTTTGTTTATTAGTCATTTCTCCAGGCCCCTCTTATATTACACTTGCTTTCCATTTTGAATTTTTATTCACACAAAAAATAGAAGATTTACTGTTATGCGGACTACTGCATTATTGTAATAATTGTATAAATAATGTCAAGCCATTTGTGACTGCATATTAGACTGGCCAGTTGGACACATATTGGATGGTGATATCATTTGTTTACTCTTGAACATCAGCAAAAATCGAACATTTCTGTTACTTTGAGCTCAATTTCAAGGTACTTTCCATCATGAAACCAATCAAAATCACATCTATTTCTGTAATATATCTTCCATTCTATCAAATGAGACCAAAACAACGAGAATACAACAAAAAAACAAAAAAATACAAAAATACACCTCAAATTCACCGTATTATACCAAAAACACGGTCTCAGTTTTTTTTCATGCACTGTGTGATGCAGGATTTTTTTATATAGTGCACACTTACCACACAAACCTATTCTCTCATATGTAGGCCCAAATTTACCATTTATTTATTTATTTATTTATTTAGAAATTTTAGCATACATACAGAGGTACAAAAAAAAATACAGGTAAGAGCAGCATGCCAAAGCCACTTATATGCATAGCATTACGGGCTGGCTTAAAATTAACTAAGCAATGATGAAATCAGTGATAAGACATTATTGTAAACAGATAACTATAAAGCACAAATGAGTATTACAAAGACAGGTCATATGGTTGCATGCATTGCTGTTCATTCAGAATGGAGTATTCTGTTAGGTAGCGTATTTAAAAAAATAACAAAGTTAGATTGGGTCCTAGGTTTAACATTTATGTGATATAATTGTGAGTAACATTTTGGATATACAATTTATAAGGTTCAGTTATTCAGTATTTATTTGGTTTTGAGTGCGTAAGTGAACTTTGAGAAGAGACTTGAATTTGTAAACAGGTAGTGTTTCTTTTATATTTACAGGTAATGAATTCCAGATTTTAGGGCCTTTTATGTGCATTGAGTTTTTGCATAGCGTGAGATGGACACGAGGAACATCAAAGAGTGATCTGTGCCTTGTGTTATGGTCATGTGTTCTGTTGAGGTTGGCAAGGAGATGTTTGAGGGGAGGGTTAATATCAGAGTTAAGTGTTCTATGTATGTAATAGGTGCAATAATAAGTATGGATGTTTTGTATGGTGAGTAGGTTGAGTGTTTTGAATATTGGTGGAGTGTGTTGCCTGTAGTGAGAATTTGTTATCATTCTAACTGCAGCCTTTTGTTGGGTAATTAGTGGTCTGAGATGATTAATTGTTGTTGAGCCCCATGCACAAATTCCATAGGTGAGACAGGGGTAAATAAGAGAGTGATAAAGGGCCAGGAGGGCTGACTGTGGAACACAGTACCATATCTTCGATAGTATGCCTACAGTCTTCGAAATTTTCTTAGAAATTTGTTGTACATGTGTATGAAATTTGAGTCTATTATCGAGGTGGATTACTAAGAATTTTCCCTCTGTTAGCTTTGTGATAGGTGATCCGTTTATCGTTATGTTAAGAGGTACATCTGTAGCTCTGTTACCAAACTGAATGAAGTAGGTTTTGTCAATGTTTAGTGTAAGTTTGTTAGTCCTCATCCAGGTAGATATTTTCTGTAATTCGGTGTTTACAGTATTGGCTAGCGTGACTGGGCTTGGGTGAGAGAAGACGTATGTAGTGTCATCTGCAAAAAGTGTGGGTTTGAGTAATTGCGAAGCATTTGGTAGGTCATTTATGTATAGGAGAAAGAGAAGAGGGCCAAGGACACTTCCCTGTGGGACACCAACTGTAATTGGTTGTGCGGAAGAGCTTGCCCCATTTGCGTACACATATTGGCTTCTGTTGCTGAGGTAAGACTTGAGGTAGTTGAGGGAGTGCCCTCTAATACCATAGTGTGACAATTTTACGTGGAGCAAGTCATGGTCAACTGTATCAAAAGCTTTACGTAAGTCAATGAAGATCCCCAGTGGGACTTCTTTTTTCTCTAGTGCAGTGTATATATGTTCTAGCATGTGTATAATAGCATCATTAGTATTTTTATTAGGCCTGAATCCAAATTGGCAGGGGTTGAGAATGTTTTGGGAGATGAGGTAGGAGTAGATTCGTTTATGAATTAATTTTTCGAAGATTTTTGAGAGAGGGTGTAAATTGGATATTGGCCTATAGTTATTCAACTCTGTCTGGTCTCCTCCTTTATGGATCGGGGTGACCCTTGCTATTTTGAGAACTGTAGGGAAGGTGGAGGATTCAATGGATTTGTTAAAGAGTGTTGCAATGATTGGTGATAGTACTTGTGACGCTTTTTTGTATAAAAAGGGTGGTAAGGTATTTAAATCTCCTGCCTTGTTTTTCAGTGCGTTGATAATAAGGGAGACTTCGTATGGGTTAGTCGGAGCTAGGAACAGTGTGTTCGGGTAGTTGCCAGTGAGGTAGTCATTTGGTGGGGTATCTGAGCTTGGGATTTTATTGGCAAGGTTTTGACCTATAGTGGAGAAGAAATCATTGAGTCTGTTTGCTGTTTCTGTTGGTGGGAGTTGGGGTTCATCTGATTTTGCTAATTTTATTTCGCTATGTCGTGATATCTTTTTTGTTCCCAGAATTTCTGATAGGGTCTTCCAGGTCTTTTTTATATCACCTCGTAAGTTGGATAATCTGTTCTCATAATACAATTTTTTTGCCCTTTTTATCAGTCTGGTTAGGATTGACGAGTAACGTTTTGTTTGGTCTCTGGTTATGTGATCCATTCTGTACTGTTTTTCATATTGGTGTTTTGTATTTATGGATTTGAGAATGCTGGGTGTTAGCCAGGGACTGTTCAGTCTCTTAGCTGTCATCTGTTTAGTTTTTTTAGGGCAGTGCTTGTTATAAAGGTACTGGGTCTTTTTTAGAAAATTATTAAAACATTCGTCAATATCTGTATAGATTTCTAGCTCAGTGTGCCAGTCAATGTTTGTTACTGCTGTTGTGAAGTTATTAATGGCTGCCTCATTGTGAAGTCTGAAGGTGACTTTAGTAGTGTCTTGGGGTATTTTACCAAGAGTTGTTATGAGGAGGGGAAAAGTAGGGTAGTGGTCTGTGGTATTATCTGTAATTATGCCTGATTTTAAAGGGGATATGGTGTTGGTCCAGATGTGGTCAAGTAGGGAAACATTAGTCTCTGTAACTCTTGTAGGTTTTGTTACTGTTGGTAGCAACATGCAGTTACTCATTGTGTTTGTGAATTCAGTAACGTGTGGGTCCTGGTCTTGCAGGAGATTTATATTGAAGTCACCTGAGAGTAGTAAGTGATCTTTGTTCATGCGTGCATCAGTTATCATACTTCCTAGGTTTTGACTAAATTGGCTAATGTTTGATTGTGGAACTCTGTAGATGTTTATCACTGTGAGAGGTTTTTGTAGGTATTTGGATTTGAATTTAGCTATTATATATTCCCCATGTTCATCCCTTGTGCAAGTATTAGTGATACATTCTAGTTGGTCTGAGTAGTATATAGCAGTGCCACCCCCTTGTTGGTCTGGCCTACAGTTGTGTATGGCTGTGTAACCAGGAATGGCATAGACATCTGTAGTATCAGGCTTTAGCCAGGTTTCAGTTAGTGTAATGATGGACATATTGGCATGCAAGGAATTTAGTAATGCTAGGAGGTCATCATAATGCTTGCTTAAAGATCTGATATTGTAGTTAAAGATAGTTATGTTGTTGTTGGCTCTGATTGCCTTTGATTGTTCTGCTGTGTAGTAATCACAGTAACTGTTTGAATCATTTAAGTCATTAAATAAGAGGTTGGTATCAGGATCAATGCTTGTAATCATAAGATTTGTAGTGAATCTATAGTTAGAATTATTATTTTATCTGAGTGAGCCGAGCTCATGGTGACTGACAGTGGCTTCAAAGCCACCTTATCTTTTATGGACAACATACAGTGTATGTGCTTTACACAATGAGAAGCATTTCTTTTTTTCAATGGAACCATGGGTAGGGCTAAAAGTGAGCAGGTTATAATAATGGAGAAAAAGAAACTGGAATGACTTATGCAGCAAGTAGTGCCACCAAACAGCAGTGGCAGGCTGGTGTGGTGACCCTGGAAATTTGAAATTATGCTAGTCGAAATTCATACCAGATTACTAGTGGAACCAGATTACTGATGGCCAACCTGTACTAACAGTGAAATTTAGCCAAAAAGTCCATTATGTAGATCTCATACAATGTGGCTTATTTCCATATTTTAACCCCTTGAGGGTCTGTGCCGTAGATCTACGGCTTTACGTTGAGGGTCCAAACTGTAGATCTACATCATGAGCTCAGCTCACTCTGATAAGCTGTGAGCGGTAATTTTGATATGAGAGAATACATCTATGTGGTATGTGTGCACCACATAAAACAAATTCTGTAGCACATAGTGCATAATGAGAGAAAAAAAACTGAGACCGTAATTTTCAATTAAAACAGCGACTTTGCAGTGTTTTTCGTATGTTTTTTATAGTTGTATTTGCTATTTCTTGGTATCATGTGATAGAATGGAAGACATATTACAGAAATAGAGATGATTTTGATTATTTTTAGTACTGGAAATGGCTTGAAACTGAGCTCAAAATAGCGGAAATGTTAAATTTTTGCCGATGTTCAAGAGTAAACAAATGACCTAACACGTCTAATACATGCCTGCTGGTGGGTCTAATATATGTTCACAAATATATGTTCACAAATATAGCCAGACTTGAGTCCTGGAAATGGGAAGTACAATGCCTGCACTTTAACCCATAAACGGTCAAAACGTATATTTTCGTATAAACAAGGACTCGCTTTTCATATGTTGACTCGCGAGTCGTAGTTCGTCCGGGACGCGTACCCACGGCGTGAGCCGTGGTGGCAGCCAGTCTGGCATTGTTTACCAGTGAGCGAAGGTCCCCTCACGTGCTCCAGCGAAATATTTCATAATATTCCTTTTATTTTAGTGCTTGCAAGTACTAAATAAGCTACCATGGCTCCAAAGAAAGCTAGTGCCAAGCCTGTGGTAAAGAAGGTGAGAAATACGACTGAATTTAAGAAAACCATCACTGAACAATATGAAAGTGGTAAAAGTGTGGCCGAACTGTCCAGGATGTATAAGAAACCCTACACAACCTTATGTTCCATAGTGTCAAAGAAAAAGGAAATCAAGGACACTGTTGTTGCAAAGGGGGTAACTATGCTGACAAAAATGAGATCACCAGTACTCGAAGAGGTTGAATAGTTATTATTGGTGTGGATAAATGAGAAACAATTAGCAGGAGATACTCTTATGACTTCGATTATTTGTGAAAAGGCTAGGTAGTTGCATGAAGATTTGGTAAAGAAATTGCCTGCAAATAGTGGTGATGTGAGTGAATTTAAGGCCAGCAAAGGCTGGTTTGAGAGATTTAAGAACCGTACTGGCATACAAAGTGTGGTAAGGCATGGTGAGGCTGCCAGTTCGGACCACAAGGCGGCTGAAAAATATGTGCGTGAATTCCAGGAGTACACAGAGGCTGAAGGACTGAAACCTGAACAAGTGTTCAATTGTGACGAAACAGGCCTCTTTTGAAAAATGCCAAAGAGGACCTTCATTACACAAGAGGAAAAGGCAATGCCAGGACACAAGCCTATGAAAGACAGGCTGACGCTAATGTTCTGTGCTAATGCTAGTGGGGATTTCAAAGAGAAGCCATTACTAGTGTACCATTCTGAAAATCCCAGAGTGTTCAGGAAAAACAATGTTATGAAGAGTAAATTATGTGTGTTTTGGAAATCTAATAGTAAGGCATGGGTCACGAGGGAAATTTTCGTCGAGTGGTTCAATGAAGTGTTTGGCCCTAGTGTGAAGAGTATCTCCTGGAAAAGAAATTGGATCTCAAGTGCCTGCTAGCAATGGACAATGCACCTGCTCATCCTCCAAACTTGGATGACCTAATTTTCGAGGAGTTTAGGTTCATCACAGTAAAGTTCTTGCCTCCAAATACCACTCCTCTCCTCCAGCCCATGGACCAGCAGGTCATTGCAAACTTTAAAAAACTCTACACAAAAGCAATGTTTCACAGGCGCTTGACTGTGACCACAGACACTCACTTGACCCTAAGGGAATTTTGGAGAGAACACTTCAGCATCCTCCCTTATAGGTATGGCTTGGGAGGGAGTGACTACCAGGACTTTGAACTCTGCCTGGAGAAAATTGTGGCCAGATTGTGTCGACAAGAGGGATTTTGAAGGGTTTGGGACTGACCCTAATGAGCCTATGTCTGTTGTAAAATCAATTGTGGCACTGGGGAGTTCCATGGGGTTGGATGTGAGTTTGGAGGATGTGGAAGAATTGGTGAAAGACCACAACGAAGAGCTCACCACTGAGGAGCTGCAAGAGCTTCAGCAGGAAGAGCAACACATCGCAGCTCAGAATCTTGCAGCAGAGGAGGAGGAAGAGAGATGGAAGAAGGTTCCTTCTTCAGAAATTAAAGAGATTTTTACTATGTAGGGTACGATGGAAAGCTTTATGGAGAAACTTCACCCTAACAAGGTTGTTGCAAGCCATATTGGCAACATGTACAGTGACAAACTCTTGGGCCATTTTAGGGAAGTGTTAAAGAGATGCCAGAAACAGAGCTCTCTCCACAGTTATTTTGCCAGACAGGACTCCATTGACTCTCAAGGTGGTCCTAGTGGCATTAAGAAACAGAGAAGACAAGCAACCCCAGAAAAGCAATTGGTACCTGAGGTGTTGCTGGAAGGGGATTCTCCTTCCAAACTATAAACAATCCACTCTCTCTCCTCCTCCAGTCTCCCATACACTAAGAAGAATCTCCAATAAAGGTAAGTGTTATGCTGTTAATGTTTCATTCATCATTTCCCATTGTACTGTTTATGTACTACATGTATATTTCATGTAAAAAATTTTTTTGTTTTAATACTTCTGGGTGTCAGGAACGGATTAATTGTATTTACATTATTTCTTATGGGGAAAATTAATTCGTAAATCGTAAATTTCGTTTATAGTAACGGCTCCAGGAACGGATTAATTATGAAAAACGAGGGACCACTGTATACGTTTTTTCAACATTTGAAAGTATGTAAAAAAGATCTTCTTTTTGTTTTTTGAAATTTGAAATTGTGTAAAAAGAAACTTTGATCTACCTTTTTTTTTGTTATACAGTATTTGAAAATATGTAAAAAAAAAAAGTAGATCTACTTTTGTAGCACTATGCACGTGAACGTAGATCTGCTTGGACCGTTTATGGGTTAAAGGAGGGGTTTGGGATATTGGCAGTTTGGAGGAATATGTTATATATCTTTATATATGATTCTAAACTGTTGTATTCTGAGCACCTCTGCAAAAACAGTGATTATGTATGAGTGGGGTGAAGGTGTTGAATGATGAAAGTATTTTCTTTTCGGGGATTTTCTTTCTTTTTGGGTCACCCTGCCTCGGTGGGAGATGGCCGACTAGTTGAAAAAAAAATTTACATGGGTAGTTTACAGTGAAGGGTTTACAATGATTTGTAGTTCAAAGAGAGCAACTATCATGCCTTGGCATTACGGGCAGTCTAAACTTAATACGTTACTGATTACTTAACACCAGACATACAAAACATAGGTTGATAAGGTTGCACTAAGTATACAATAGGTTTTACATCTATTAAATGCATGTTATTCAACATTTGCAATAGATTAATTTTTTTTTTTAACAAGTTGGCCGTCTCCCACCGAGGCAGGGTGACCCAAAAAGAAAAAAAATCCCAAAAAGAAAATACGTACTTTCATCATCATTCAACTCCTTCACCTCACTCACACATAATCACTGTTTTTGCAGAAGTGCTCAGAACACAACAGCTTAGAAGCATATACGTATAGATACACAACATATCCCTCCAAACTGTCAATATCCCGAACCCCTCCTTTAAAGTGCAGGCATTGTACTTCCCGTTTCCAGGACTCAAGTCCGGCTATATAAAAATAACCGGCAAATATTACCCTGCTCACACTCCAATAGATTGTCAGGTCCCAAATACCATTTGTCTCCATTCACTCCTATCAAACACGCTCACGCACGCCTGCTGGAAGTCCAAGCCCCTCGCCCATAAAACCTCCCTTACCCCTTCCTTCCAACCTTTTCAAGGACGATCCCTACCCCGCCTTCCTTCCCCTACAGATTTAAATGCTCTCCATGTCATTCTACTTTGATCCATTCTCTTTAAATGACCAAACCACCTCAACAACCCCTGTTTAGCCCTCTGACTAATACTTTTATTAACTCCACACCTTCTCCTAATTTCCACACTCCGAATTTTCTGCATAATATTTACACCACACATTGCCCTTAGACAGGACATCTCCACTGCCTCCAACCGTCTCCTCGCTGCTGCATTTACCACCCAAGCTTCACACCCATATAAGAGTGTTGGTACTACTATACTTTCATACATTTCCTTCTTTGCCTCCATAGATAACGTTTTTTGTCTCCACATATACCTCAACGCATCACTCACCTTTTTTCCCTCATCAATTCTATGATTAACCGCATCCTTCATAAATCCATCCGCCGACATGTCAACTCCCAAGTATCTGAAAACATTCACTTCTTCCATACTCCTCCTCCCCAATTTGATATTCAATTTTTCTTTATCTAAATCATTTGATACCCTCATCACCTTACTCTTTTCTATGTTCACTTTCAACTTTTTACCTTTACACACATTCCCAAACTCATCCACTAACCTTTGCAATTTTTCTTTAGAATCTCCTATGAGCACAGTATCATCAGCAAAAAGCAACTGTGTCAATTCCCATTTTGTATTTGATTCCCCATAATTTAATCCCACCCCTCTCCCAAACACCCTAGCATTTACTTCTTTTACAACCCCATCTATAAATATATTAAACAACCATGGTGACATTGCACATCCCTGTCTAAGACCTACTTTTACTGGGAAGTAGTCTCCCTCTCTTCTGCACACCCTAACCTGAGCCTCACTATCCTCATAAAAACTCTTTACAGCATTTAGTAACTTACCACCTATTCCATATACTTGCAACATCTGCCACATTGCTCCCCTAGCCACTCTATCATATGCCTTTTCTAAATCCATAAATGCAATAAAAACTTCCCTACCTTTATCTAAATACTGTTCACACATATGCTTCAATGTAAACACTTGATCTACACATCCCTTACCCACTCTGAAACCTCCTTGCTCATCCGCAATCCTACATTCTGTCTTACCTCTAATTCTTTCAATTATAACCCTACCGTACACTTTTCCTGGTACACTCAGTAAACTTATTCCTCTATAATTTTTACAATCTCTTTTGTCCCCCTTCCCTTTATATAAAGGGACTATACATGCTCTCTGCCAATCCCTAGGTACCTTCCCCTCTTTCATACATTTATTAAACAAAAATACCAACCACTCCAACACTATATTCCCCGTTTTTAACATTTCTGTCGTGATCCCGTCAGTTCCAGCTGCTTTATCCCCTTTCATTCTACGTAATGCCTCACGCACCTCCCCCACACTCACATCTTGTTCTTCTTCACTCCTAAAAGATGGTATACCTCCCTGGCCAGTGCATGAAATTACCGCCTCCCTGTCTTCGTCGACATTTAAAAAGTTCCTCAAAATATTCTCGCCATCTACCCAAAACCTCCATCTCCCTATCTACTAACTCCCCTACTCTGTTTTTAACTGACAAATCCATTCGTTCTCTAGGCTTTCTTAACTTGTTTAACTCACTCCAAATTTTTTTCTTTTTTTCATTAAAATTTCTTGACAGTGCCTCTCCCACTCTATCATCTGCTCTCCTTTTGCACTCTCTCACCACTCTCTTCACCCTTCTTTTACTCTCCATATACTCTACTCTTCTTATAACACTTCTGCTTTGTAAAAACCTCTCATAAGCAAACTTTTTCTCTTTTATCACACCCTTTACTTCATCATTCCACAAATCACTCCTCATTCCTCCTGCACCCACCCTCCTATAACCACAAACTTCTGCCCCACATTATATTACTGCATTTTTAAAACTATTCCAACCCTCTTCAATCCCCCCACTACTCATACTTGCACCAGCCCACCTTTCTGCCAATAGTTGCTTATATCTCACCCAAACTTCCTCCTCCCTTAGTTTATACACTTTCACCTCCTTCTTGCTTGTTGTTGCCATTTTCCTCTTTTCCCATCTACCTCTTACTCTAACTGTAGCTACAACTAGATAATGATCCGATATATCAGTTGCCCCTCTATAAACGTGTACATCCTGGAGCCTACCCATCAACCTTTTATCCACCAATACATAATCTAACAAACTACTTTCATTACGTGCTATATCATACCTTGTATATTTATCTATCCTCTTCTTCATGAAATATGTATTACTTATTACTAAACCTCTTTCTACACATAGCTCAATTAAAGGCTCCCAATTTTCATTTATCCCTGGCACCCCAAATTTACCTACTACTTCCTCCACAACATTTTTGCCCACTTTAGCATTGAAATCCCCAACCACCATTACTCTCACACTTGGTTCAAAACTCCCCATGCATTCACTCAACATTTCCCAAAATCTCTCTCTCTCCTCTAAAGTATGAGAATTTATTGTACTTAGAGCATTTACTTATGGGATTCTGAGGCTAGGGGAGTAAAACAGTGAGCAATGATATTTTGAGGTAGTTTACCTGGAGAGTTTACCTGGAGAGAGTTCCGGGGGTCAACGCCCCCGCGGCCCGGTCTGTGACCAGGCCTCCTAGTGGAGAGTGATTTGGTAGCTTTGTAGGTAAAGTTAAGTACTGAGTATTTAGTTTTCAGTGAGTAGGTGGTTTTTAAGAAGTATCCTTGTGCCTGATGATCTAGCATTTGTATGCATTTATAAGTGGAAAAAATGGTATTTTGCTTTGTAGCGGTAGCTTGGAACCTAACCTGCCATGTAAGTGGGGCCCTACTGTATATATATTGGTGAAATAATTGCTTTTATTCTATTTTATTTACTACCCTTACCTCACCTATAATATTTGTGCCTGGGGATCTACTACACCAAATCACCTAAAATCATTAACAACCCAATTAAAAGCCAGACAACACAATCCCCCACTCTTCAAAAGCTTGAACTTACTAAATATACAAAATATGCAGAAATAATACTGTGCCCACTAAATATATGTAGAACATTCAATTTCAATACAAATTCTTCTCTGAAACTTTTCCTTGATAGTTACAACAGAACACAGGTATAACACAAGACACAAAACTCTCTTTGACATCACCCATGTCCGATTCAACCTATGCCAAAACTCAGTGAGCATAAAAGGTCCAAAGATCTGTAATTCATACCCTAAAACATTGAATGGTTCCCTGTCTGCCAATCATTTCAGAGCTATTGTTAAAAAGTACCTCATCTCCCAAACCTAAGTAAAACAGCAATACGCCATGTCAAACAGAACCAGCTCATCCAATGTTGTCCTTCAACTCTCATAGAAAACTGGTAACATATCTTGTCTCACTGTATTTCTACTGTAATTAAGTAACTTCCTGTATCTTCACCATCTCTATTCAATCATTCTACAAAACTGAAGATCACTGAATCAGTTTGAAATAATGTCATTCTTTTGTAGTTGCATCATTTGTTCATTAGCTACCTTTCTTACTGTACACCCCTTCTCCTCTCCCCTGTACCCCTCTTCTCCTTGTCCCTCCCTCTCTTCCACCTGTTACCTGCTCCTACATATATGTACTGTACTGTATACTGTTTTATGTTTAATTAACATGTATAAATTAACTAAACAACATTTAAAACTATTCGTAAGTTAATAATTAACAGTACCGAATATTAACCCTTTGACTGTTGAAAGGCCCAATCCTTAAGTGTCTCCTGGTGTCGCAAAATATTCGAAAAAACAAAAATTATTTTTTCTTATGAAAATGTTAAGATTATTTTTCTGATTGTTTTAGTCCCCCCCAAAAAAAATTTTTCCCATCAGTACTTACCCAGATATAGAGGCATGAAGTTTGCAGAAAATGAGCCGCGTATGGCAACAGCGGCAACTGCTGCTCACCCGGTAAACTTTAGTTTACTTGTATTTGAAGGTTTGTTGTTTTTTTCACTATTTTATTTTTTCACATAACTTATGTGGCCTGTGAGACACTCGTTGTATACAACACAATAAGCAAAGTAAGGTGCAGTGTACATATATACACTCGTTGTATACAACACAATAAGCACACAAACATAATTGTCAATATATTGTTTACAAAACTTGTTTACAAAAACAAACAATACAAAAATTTTTTTATTACTATTGTTCTATAATATATATACCAATATACAGTCACTGAACATATTCCTAGAAGTTCTGCAGCTTGTGGAACTCTTTGAAACATGGTGTCATACACAGTGGTGTTTTACACTCCTCACACATAAAACATGGTGTCATACACAGTGGTGTTTTACACTCCTCACACATAAAACATGGTGTCATACACAGTGGTGTTTTACACTCCTCACACATAAAACATGGTGTCATACACAGTGGTGTTTTACACTCTCACACATAAAACATGGTGTCATACACAGTGGTGTTTTACACTCCTCACACATAAAACATGGTGTCATACACAGTGGTGTTTTACACTCTCACACATAAAACATGGTGTCATACACAGTGGTGTTTTACACTCCTCACACATAAAACATGGTCATACACAGTGGTGTTTTACACTCCTCACACATAAAACATGGTGTCATACACAGTGGTGTTTTACACTCCACACACATAAAACATGGTGTCATACACAGTGGTGTTTTACACTCCTCACACATAAAACATGGTGTCATACACAGTGGTGTTTTACACTCTCACACATAAAACATGGTGTCATACACAGTGGTGTTTTACACTCCTCACACATAAAACATGGTCATACACAGTGGTGTTTTACACTCCTCACACATAAAACATGGTGTCATACACAGTGGTGTTTTACACTCCACACACATAAAACATGGTGTCATACACAGTGGTGTTTTACACTCCTCACACATAAAACATGGTGTCATACACAGTGGTGTTTTACACTCTCACACATAAAACATGGTGTCATACACAGTGGTGTTTTACACTCCTCAAACATAAAACATGGTGTCATACACAATGGTGTTTTACACTCTCACACATAAAACATGGTGTCATACACAGTGGTGTTTTACACTCCTCACACATAAAACATGGTGTCATACACAATGGTGTTTTACACTCCTCACACATAAAATCAGTGTGTGCATTTTTGTGGAAGTTTTTTTTTATGTGCAAAGACAAAATACCTCGTCTGAGCAGTTGTCTTCAAAGTATTAGCAGGTAGTTGTGTTATGTAGTTATCCTAGGTAAATGGTCGTGTGTCATCATTCCTTCCTTCCTAATTTCCTTCATTCCTTTCCTACCTGGAGGCTACCTGGAGGGCATTCCACCTCTCTTCCTACATTCCTTCATCTGTCCTTCCTTACTTTTTTCCTTCCTTTCATCTAGTCCTTCCTTCATTCCTGCCTTCCCTTCTTGCTTCTGGTTTCTATAATATATATACACATATATAGTCACTAGATACTTTCATAAAACTGCTATTATCACCATTCAGCAAGCTTGTCTTGGGTGCGAGTGTGTGGCTTATAACTGTTTTGAGTCAGGAGTCGGCAGCTGTCAAAATGACATATTGTCTCATTACTCACTCCCCCTCCCGCCTGTCAAAACAATGGGGTCGGATGCTGCTTCCCCTCCATTCTATCTAATTATCTTTCTCCCTCATTCTATCTCTTTCAATCTGTCTCTCTCTTTCTCTCTGTCTGTCTATCTCTGTCTCACAGGTACACATAAATACAAGTATACATATTGTAAATTACCTAGGATAACCCAAAAAATCCAGACAAAGTGCTATACTCTGCTTGAAGATGTGAGTAAACGTGATGATGACACAGTCTTGTGGCTCTTCTCCTTCTCCTCCTCCTCCTTCTCCTTCTCCTCCTCCTCCTTCTTCTCCTTCTCCTCCTCCTTCTTCTCCTTCTCCTCCTCCTTCTTCTCCTTCTCCTCCTCCTCCTTCTCCTCCTCCTCCTTCTCCTTCTCCTCCTCCTCCTCCTCCTTCTCCTTCTCCTCCTCCTCCTTCTCCTTCTCCTCCTCCTCCTCCTTCTTCTCCTTCTCCTCCTCCTTCTTCTCCTTCTCCTTCTCCTCCTCCTTCTCCTTCTTCTCCTTCTCCTCCTCCTTCTCCTTCTTCTCCTTCTCCTCCTCCTTCTCCTTCTCCTCCTCCTCCTGGCTCATAGACAGATAGACAGCTGCCCCCCTCCCTCCACCCTCGTTTACGCTCATCAAAGGTCAGCTCTTATCAGATGTTATCTCCCCTTATCTTGTCACTGTCATGGGGTGAACTGTTTTCATGCCTCAAGGGAACATATTATTACATATTATTATTATTAGGTATTATTATTATTATTATTATTATTATTATTATTCCTCTTCTTCCTATTCTTCCTCCTCCTCCTCCTCTTCTTCTTCTTCTTCTTCCTCCTCCTCCTCCTTCCTCCTTCCTCCTCCTCCCTCCTACCTCCTCCTCCCTCCTTCCTCCTCCTCCCTCCTTCATCCTCCTCCCTCCTTCCTCCTCCTCCCTCCTTCCTCTTCCTCCTTCCTTCCTTCCTCCTCCTCTTCCTCCTCCTCTTCCTCCTCTTCTTCCTCCTCCTCCTCCTCTTCCTCCTCCTCCTCCTCCATTGCTTTTGGTCTCAAACTCCTCGAAATCATGAAATTGATCTTCACTGACACTTCCATCTGTGTTAGAGCATCACTTGGGAAGAGAATTATTATTATTATAATCAAGGGGGAAGCGCTAAACCCGGAGGATTATACAGCGTCTGGGGGGGGGGATGTGGAAGGCATTCAGGCTTAATTCGGGAAACTGGAGCACAGATCCAATTCCGCTAGACATGCTGAAAAAGGACGACTGAAATGGTATTCCCACAATGCTCCACTGGCTCCCCGATTCTTTTTATATGGTGCACACTGACCATGGAGACCCATTCTCTCACATGTGGGCCTACCAGCTTTCTCCTGCTTGATTTGAAGCCGCTAGAATTTATGCGTATAGATAACACGGTATATGGTATATATACGACCACGACAGTCAAAGGGTTAAATATTGAGGAAATATTCATAGTTAAAAAATGGATGAAATTAGACGAAATATTATGGCTCAGAAATGCATCTCTGATTATAAAGTGGGTTTCTGTGGGAAAAAAGGTTCTGATTACAAACCTTTAACTTTCAATGAATTTTCAGAAACACATTAACATAGTAAGTTGGAGCCCAACTGTAGTTTTGAAATAATGAAAACAATAATGTAAATCCTTTGGAATGAATGTATACCCCTTGATTTATGACCAAGGACTACTTATGGATGGAAATTTACAGAAGTATGCATTTTTTATTCCATTATAAATAAACAATAAATGTTAAAATACTGGTGAGTACTGAAGGTGCAAATATACCCATCATTTTTGTCTATCACAGCTTCCTCTTGTTGTTTTTCCAGTGAACGTTTCTGACTCTCCTGGATCTTCTTAAGGTGTTCCTCAGGAGGGATACGAACATAGGGCTGACACAGCCAGGGAGGCATAGGTAAACGTGCCTGCTCACTTCCTGGCTCTGGGGTCCAGGGCTTCTTGCCAGTATTATAGGGCATCATCCGGTCTCTGAGATCCTCTACCACAGCAACCATCTCCTCAGCTGTGGACGTCTTGGACAGTCGATAACGAAGGTCAAAGTTTTCGCTCATGCACAGGCTGTTAAATAATGCAAAAATATGTTATAATAAGTAAAATAAACAAGACATAAATTGCATGTATTATATAATTTTTTATGATGTTTTAAAAAGATAAACATCAAAACTGTTACCAAAGTGGCTAGTGGCCAATGGAAATTATCATTTATTCTTTGAAATATATGTGGTAGCAGGTTGGTAGACAGCAACCACCCAGGGAGGTACTACCGTCCTGCCAGGTGACTATGAAACAGAAATCTGTAACTGTTTTACATGATGGTAGGATTGCTGGTCTCTTTTTTCTGTCTCATAAACATGCTGGATAACAAGTATATCTTGCTACTCCTACTTACACTTAGGTCACACTACACAGGCATGCACATGCATATGTGCCTGTATATACATACACACATCTAGGGTTTTTCTTTTTTCTTAATAGCTCTTGTTCTTTTTTTTTTTTCCCTCTCTATTGTCCATGGGGAAGTGGAAAAGAATCTATCCTCTGTAAGCCGTGCGTGTCGTATGAGGCGACTAAAATGCCGGAAGCAATGGGCTAGTAACCCCTTCTCCTGTACACATTTACTAAAAATGAGAAGAAGAAAAACTTTATAAAACTGGGATGCCTGAATGTGCGTGGATGTAGCACGGGTGATAAGAAAGAGATGATTGCTGTTGTTATGAATGAAAAGAAGGTGGATGTACTGGTCCTAAGCGAAACAAAGCTGAAGGGGGTAGGCGAGTTTCAGTGGGGAGAAATAAATGGCATTAAGTCAGGAGTATCTGAGGGAGTTAGAGCCAAGGAAGGGGTGGCAATAATGTTGAAGGACCAGTTACGGAAGGAGAAGAGGGAATATAAATGTGTAAATTCAAGGATTATGTGAATTAAAATAAGGGTCGGATGTGAAAAGTGAGTCATAATAAGCGTGTATGCACCTGGAGAAGAGAGGAGTGTAGAGGAGAGAGAGAGAGAGAGAGAGAGAGATTTTGGGAGATGTTAAGCGAATGTATAGGAACTTTTGAACCAAGTGAGAGAGTAACTGTGGTAGGGGACCTAAATGCTAAAGTAGGAGAAACATTTAGAGGGGTGTGGTAGGTAAGTCTGAGGTGCCAGGTGTCAATGATAATTTGATTGAACTTTGTATAGAAAGGGGTTTAGTTATAGGTAATACATATTTTTAGAAAAAGAGGATAAATAAGTATACAAGATATGATGTAGGATGTAATGACAGTAGTTTGTTGGACTATGTATTGGTAGATAAAAGATTGTTGAGTAGACTTCAGGTGTACATGTTTATAGAGGGCCACAGATATATCAGATCACTTTCTAGTTGTAGCTACAGTGAGAGTAAAAGGTAGATGGGGTACAAGGAAAATAGAAGCAGCAAGTAAAAGAGAGGTGACAGTTAGAGGAGGCAGTTAGAGTAAGATATAAACAATATATGAGCAAGTGAGAGTACAGGCAATGGGATCAAAGATGTATGGGGTTGGTTTAAGAAAGTAGTGTTAGAGTGTTCAGCAGAAGTTTGTGGTTACAGGAAAGTGGGTGCGGGAGGGAAGAAGAGCGACTGGTGGAATGATGATGTAAAGAGAGTAGTAAGAGAGAAAAAGTTAGCATATGAGAGGTTTGTACAAAGTAAAAGTGATGCAAGGAGGGAAGAGTATATGGAGAGAAAAAGAGATGTTAAGAGAGTGGTGAAGCAATGTAAAAAGAGACCAAATGAGAGAGTGGGTAAGATGTTAGCAACAAATTTTGTTGAAAATAAGAACAAGTTTTGGAGTGAGATTAATAAGTTGAGGAACCCTAGGAAACAAATGGATTTGACAGTTAAAAATAGGAGAGGAGAGTTATTAAATGAGGAGTTAGAGATATTGGGAAGATGGAGGGAATATTTTGAGGAATTTTTAAATGTTGACGAAGATAGGGAAGCTGTGATTTCGTGTATAGGGCAAGGAGGAAAAACATCTTGTAGGAATGAGGAAGAGCCAGTTGTGAGTGTGGGAGAAGTTCGTGAGGCAGTGGGTAGAATGAAAGGGGGGTGAGGCAGCTGGGACTGATGGGATAAAGATAGAAATGTTAAAAGCAGGTGGGGATATAGTTTTGGAGTGGTTGGTGCTATTATTTAATAAATGTATGGAAAAGGGTAAGGTACCTAGGGATTGGCAGAGAGCATGCATAGTTCCTTTGTATAAAGGCAAAGGGGATAAAAGAGAGTGCAAAAATTATAGGGGAATAAGTCTGTTGAGTATACCTGGTAAAGTGTATGGTAGAGTTATTATTGAAAGAATTAAGAGTGAGATGGAGAGTAGGATAGCAGATGAACAAGGAGGCTTTATGAAAGGTAGGGGGTGTGTGGACCAGGTGTTTACAGTGAAACATATAGGTGAACAGTATTTAGATAAAGGTAGAGAGGTTTTTGTGGCATTTATGGATTTGGAAAAGGCATATGACAGGGTGGATAGGGGTGCAATGTGGGAGATGTTGCAGGTGTATGGTATAGGAGGTAGGTTACTAAAAGCAGTTAAGAGTTTTTATGAGGATAGTGAGGCTCAGGTTAGGGTATGTAGGAAAGAGGGAGATTATTTCCCAGTAAAAGTAGGCCTTAGACAAGGATGTGTAATGTCACCATGGTTGTTCAATATATTTATAGATGGGGTTGTAAGAGAAGTGAATGCGAGGGTCTTGGCAAGAGGTGTGGAGTTAAAAGATAAAGAATCAAACACAAAGTGGGAGTTGTCACAGTTGCTCTTTGCTGATGACACTGTGCTCTTGGGAGATTCTGAAGAGAAGTTGCAGAGGTTGGTGGATAAATTTGGTAGGGTATGTAAAAGAGGAAAATTAAAAGTGAATATAGGAAAGAGTAAGGTGATGAGGATAACAAAAAGATTAGGTGACGAAAGATTGGATATCAGATTGGAGGGAGAGAATATGGAGGAGGTGAATGTACTCAGATATTTAGGAGTGGACATGTCAGCAGATGGGTCTATGAAGGATGAGGTGAATCATAGAATTGACGAGGGGAAAAGGGTGAGTGGTGCACTTAGGAGTCTGTGGAGACAAAGAACTTTGTCCATGAAAGCAAAGAGGGGAATGTATGAGAGTATAGTTGTACCAACACTCTTGTATAGGTGTGAAGCATGGGTAATGAATGTTGCAACAAGGAGAAAGCTGGAGGCAGTAGAGATGTCATGTCTGAGGGCAATGTGTGGTGTGAATATAATGCAAAGAATTCGTAGTTTGGAAATTAGGAGAAGGTGTGGGGTTACCAAAACTACTATCTAGAGGGCCAAGGAGGGGTTGTTGAGGTGGTTCGGACATGTAGAGAGAATGGAACAAAACAGAATGACTTCAAGAGTGTATAAATCTGTAGTGGAGGGAAGGTGGGGTAGGGGTTGGCCTAGGAAGGGTTGGAGGGAGTGTAGACAGCCTGTACTGTCTGCACAGACAGCCTATGCTGTCTGCCAGCTGAGTTCATATTTCGTGCCATGCTGGTGCTGCCACCTATAGGCCTACCACTTCAGTATGCCTCACTCACTCAGCGGCCTAGACTCAGACAACAGGTCCTACTCCTCTCTCCCTCGTGGGCATGGCCCTCCCGGGCCATGGGCACGTAACACACTGCCTGTGTACCCCAGATACTGCAAATAAAGTAAGAAGCCTCCGAAGATCTTATCATTGAACCCCGCTCTGCAAGCACGACAAAAAAGCTTATAAAACAGGAGGGGGTAAAGGAGGTTTTGTGTGAGAGGGGTTTGGACTTCCAGCAAGCATGCATGAACATATTTGATAGGAGTGAATGGAGAAAAATGGTTTTTAATACTTGATGTACTGTTGGAGTGTGAGCAAAGTAACATTTATGAAGGGATTCAGGGAAACTGGCAGCTGGACTTGAGTCCTGGAGATGGAAAGTACAGTGTCTGTACTCTGAAGGAGGGGTGTTGATGTTGCAGTTTTATAACTGTAATGTAAAGCACCCTTCTGGCAAGACAGTGATGGAGTGAATGATGAAAGTTTTTCTTTTTCAGGCCACCCTGCCTTGGTGGGAATTGGCCGATGTGTTAAAAAAAAAAAAAAAAAATTAACAATAGTATAAGCTCTATGTTCCTGGTGCACTATGCTATAAGTGTAGCATCAATTCTGACTATGTACAATGAGGACTTTGAGTGATTAGATCACAGGTAATTCTGCAAAAAGAAAAACATGTTTCTCTAAGATATAAAAAACTGTATTTTCCTATAAGATACATAATATTACAGGTACTGTTTTAAAATAATATTTTCTTACATGGAAAAGTACCCAGTTATGCAATGCATTTCAAGCAGCTGTCAAATATGTTTGTTCAGACTTGGATTCAACTCAGATGGTTTCAGAGCTTCTCTGTGATTGTTCCGGCTCATAATGTATCAGAGATTACCTTTTCCCTGTTTTCTCCAGTTGGCAAGGAAGGAGGTTCTGAAGTATATCACAGGTTCTAATACGATACAGGTGCTCCTTGACTTATGATGGGGGTTACATTCTGATGAACCCATCGTAAGTTGAAAATATCTTAAGTCGAATATGAATATGATACAATAAACAAATAAGTCACTCAAATAATTACAATAACTAAATACCAGTACCGAAAAGTAAATAAATGAATACAAATTTATCCTATCAATAAATGTATAATACTGTATAATATAAAAAAAAAAGTTTTATGGTACACTGACTTGATTACATAAGGATTATAAAGGTACAGTATGTGTAGTGATAAGTAGTACAGGTACTCACTATTAATGTAGTCAACTAAAAGCACACCAGGCCTGAACAATGTTGTGAAGCATATTACTAACATTAACTACTGGATGATGGCGCTGGGGAAGAAAACTTTGCACCACTGTAAAGTTGAAATATCGTAATTCGAACCATCGTAAAGCAAGGAGCTTCTATATATTGTGAATTAGATTATATGTTTCAAAGATCTTGCCTTCATATAAAACTGCTGTTCCTCTTATAACTGCTGATTAATATCCCTCAAGGAAGGTACCTTTATGTCACTGAGGGGATCATGATCCAAGGAACTTGACTTATCCTCTCCTTCCTTAAACTGAACCTGAATTCTTAGCATTCTCCAAGCACAATATGATCTCTACAGGTTTAGTATTACCCCCTGATTAAAATAAAATGTTGATTAATAGCTGTTTTCAAAGTGAATGTTTTCCATAGTCAATGAAGGGGTCTTTAGTTCATCTACTCCTAAGAAGCCTTCTCTTGATTCAGAAAACATTTCAAACTGTCATCCTGTTGTTAATCTTATGTTCCTTTCTAAATTGATTGGATAGACTAATTTTGATTATTTTCCTTCTCCAGAGTGGAGCAATGTGCATTTAGTGTGTGCAGACCATTTCATTCAACTGAGATGCTTTTGTGTAAAGTTTATGTTGATCAGGGGCAGATCTGCTATGAAACCAACGTAGCTTAAGCTTCAGGGCCCCTAATCCTGGAGGGGTCCCAGAAGCACTTTAGTCCGCATTGCTTTAAAATTCTGGGTCTACTGTATGAGAAGGGTCTTTTAAAAAATAATATTATTAATAACATAGTGCAATTAAATACAAAATAATAGTCAAAATAAAAATTTAAAGGTTATTAAAGTATCATGTAGGCTTGCTGTTGTTGGTTGCATTGCTGATCTGTTGTTAAACCTCTCCACTAAGTGGCACCAGTCATTGGATGAATCCAAAGTCAGCTGCGTGGTAGCACTGGACATTGCTGGCTCTTTCGACCGGGTGTGGCACCAGGGCCTCTTAGCAAAACTTCAAGCACTGGGAATTGCAGGCTCTACGCTATGTCTACTCAGTGATTACCTTCATGGTAGATCTCTAAGTATGGTTCTCAATGGAACGGAATCAGCAAGACATCCTATTGGGGCAAGTGTTCCACAAGGAAGCGTACTGGGACCATTATTATGGAATGTCTACTTCAATGACCTTCTTCATCTCATCCCAGAATCACATGCATATGCAGACGACTGCACACTGACATTCACTTATCCAAGAGAAGAAATGCCAGCTGCTCTAAGCTACATCAATCACCAGCTGAGAGCTACATCAGCTTGGGGAAATAAATGGCAAGTAACATTTACACCTGAGAAAATGCAAATGATGATCATCTCTAGGCACCATGATGGTAATGCTGGTGCAGTAGTAAGGATGAATGGGAGGGTGTTGGCACCTGGAGAAGATGTTGATATCCTTGGGGTGAAATTTGACTCCAAACTAACCATGAAGAGCCATGTTGTAAATCTTGCAAACAAGGCAGCCAGGAAGCTTACAGCGCTTCACTGTATCTCGCATCTACTTGACAGTAGGGGTTGCAAGATTCTGTACGAGGCACAAGTACGCTCGCACCTTGAGTATGCTCCACATTCTTGGTTTGCCTGCCCCCCCTCTCATCTGCGACTGCTTGACAGAGTAGAGAACAGAGCAAGACGTCTCATCTCTCGCCTGGACCCATCCTGGATAGATCTGTCATTTCAGCAGAGCCTTCAACATAGGAGGGATGTGGGTGGCCTTACTGTTATGTACAAGGCCAATACTGTCAAAGTACCACACTTGGATCCACTTCGAGGACAGCGTGAAACAAGCTTTTATGCCACAAGACGGGCAGAAAGCAGCAACTTCACTCTGGCTGTACCCTTCTCCAGAACTTCACTCCATCTGAGATCCTATATACCCAGGATGACTCGAGTATGGAACACATCCGTACAGCATAATGATGTCAACGAGATAAAGTCAGTTGATCAAATGAAAATGCTGGCCCACAGATGGCTCCAACTTCATTCTGTTCCCTACTTGCATGTCTCATAACAATAAAAATGCTTTCAAATGAGCTGATGTAGGTAACAGCTCTTAGCTTGCCAATAAAGTTAGGAATCCTTAACCTGTAAATCTTGTCAATAAAGCTAGGGATCCTTAACCTTGTCAAACCCTGTAAAAAAAAAAAAAAGTTCAAGCTTCAGGGCCCCAAAAGTGTAGGTCTGCCACTCATGATGATTTTGTAATGAACATTTGTTTAATACCACTGATTGTGGATTACTGACAAGTAATCTCTTTGGCTGTGACTTTAGGGATACTGTATCATTCCTTGTGAAATCATGTCTTTCTGGTGGGTCATATCAAGTAGTAGTCAATGATTCTGTAACTGAGCCATCTCCTTTGCTCTATGGCATTCCTCAGGGCTCTGTTCATGAGCAAGTATTGTTTGCTGTTTATTTTAGTAGCTTAGCTTTACTGATGAATGCCCATGGAGTTTATTATCATTCTTATAAGAACATAAGAACATAAGAACGATGGAACACTGCAGAAGGCCTACTGGCCCATGCGAGGCAGGTCCAAGTCTCCTACCGGCTTAAGCCAATGCACCCAACCTAGTCAGGTCAGGTCACATTGACTTAAGGGAGGAACACGGCAACCGACCTGGTAGCACAAGCTATCAGGTCTAACTCACACCCACCCACATCTACTCATGTATTTATCCAACCTATTTTTAAAGCTACACAACGTTCTGGCCTCTATAACAGTACTTGGGAGTTTGTTCCACTCATCCACAACTCTATTACCAAACCAGTACTTTCCTATATCCTTCCTGAATCTGAATTTTTCCAACTTAAAACCATTGCTGCGAGTCCTGTCTAGGCTAGATATTTTCAGCACACTATTTACATCCCCTTTATTTATTCCTGTCTTCCATTTATACACCTCAATCATATCCCCCCTAATTCTACGTCTTTCTAGAGAGTGCAGTTTCAGGGCCCTTAGTCTATCCTCATAGGGAAGGTTTCTGATACATGGGATCAACTTTGTCATCCTCCTTTGTACATTTTCCAGAGAATTTATATCCATTCTGTAATACGGTGACCAAAACTGTGCAGCATAATCTAAATGAGGCCTAACCAAGGATGTATAGAGTTGAAGAACAACCTGAGGACTCCTATTATTTATGCTTCTTGATATGAAGCCAAGGATTCTATTAGCTTTATTGCGAACACTTATGCACTGTTGTCTTGGTTTCAGATTACTGCTAACCAGAACACCTAAATCTTTTTCGCAATCCGTAATATTAAGATCTACATTATTTAGTTTATATGTGGCATGGTTATTGTCCTGTCCAATATTTAGAACTTTGCATTTGTCTATATTAAACTGCATCTGCCACTTCTCCGACCACTGCATCAGTCTATTCAAATCTTCCTGGAGTGCTCGAATGTCCTCGTCAGAATGTATTCGACGGCCTATTTTGGTGTCATCGGCAAACTTGCCGATGTCGCTCTTTATGCCCTCATCTATGTCGTTTATGTAGATTGTGAACAGCAGGGGGCCCAACACTGACCCCTGTGGAACACCGCTCGTGACGCTTCCCCACTCTGATTTCTCCCCATTTATGCAAACTCTCTGCTGCCTATTTGTCAACCATGCCTCTATCCAGGAAAAAATTTCTCCTCCTATTCCATGTGCTTTAATTTTCCTCAATAGTCTCTGATGTGGGACCCTGTCAAAAGCCTTACTGAAGTCCATATACACAATATCATATTCATTACCATGATCTACCTCCTCAAATACCTTAGTGAAAAAAGTTAATAAATTCGTAAGGCAGGAACGCCCCTTTGTAAAACCATGCTGAGATTCGTTGATTAATTTATGATTTTCAAGGTGGCTACGAACTGCCTCGGCAATTATTGATTCCATAAATTTTCCCACTATGGAGGTTAGGCTTATTGGTCTATAGTTCGAAGCTAAGGACCCGTCACCTGTTTTGAAAATAGGTATCACATTTGCCATTTTCCACTTATCTGGCACCATGCCAGTTTGTAGTGATATGTTGAAAAGATTAGCCAAAGGTTTGCTAAGCTCCTCTTTACATTCCTTTAGAACCCTTGCATACAGTTCATCAGGGCCTGGGGATTTGTTAGGTTTTAATTTATCTATTTGCCTAAGGACCATGTCACTTGAGACCCTAATAGTGCACAGTTTATTATCGTCCTGTTCTACATAATTTATCATTACTGGAATATCGCTGGTATCCTCCTGTGTAAAAACTGAGAGGAAGTATGTGTTAAAAATTCTACACATATCCTTATCACTGTCAGTGAGCTGACCCGAGGAACTTTTGAGTGGGCCTATCTTGTCCCTGATCTTACTTCTGTATACCTGAAAGAATCCTTTTGGGTTAGTCTTCGATTCTCTTGCAACTTTAACCTCATAATCTCTTTTTGCTTTTCTAATTCCCTTTTTTATTTCTCTCTTTAACTGAATATATCGATTTCTCAATTGCCCCTCTCCTCTTTTGATTTGCCTATATATGCCTCTCTTTTGACCAATCAGATATTTTAATCTATTGTTCATCCATTTAGGATCATTTTTGTTTGATCTGATTTCCCTATCTGGAACATAATTTGACTGAGCAGCTAGAACTATGCCCTGGAAAGCATCATATCGGCAACCATCACCACCTACCTGACCCTTAGTCAGGTCATTCCAGTTCAGCCCACCTAAGTAATTTTTCAGTCCTATGAAATCAGCCAAGCGAAAGTCAGGGACGGAGACTTGATTGCCATTATTAGGGGAATTCCATGATATATTAAAACTGAGTGATTTGTGATCACTTTCCCCAAGCTCATCATTAACCTCAAGATTATTAATTAGTGTTTCCCTACTGGCAAGAACCAAGTCAAGGAGGTTATTTCCCCTAGTTGGCTCTGTCACAAACTGTTTTAAAAAACAATCCTGGATCGTATCAAGAAAGTCACCTGACTCTAAATTTCCTGTCAAATTGCTCCAGTCAATCTGTCTATAGTTGAAATCTCCCATTAGCACAACATTTTCGTATGTAGATGCCTTACGAATTTCGTCCCATAGAAGTTTACTGCACTCCCTATCAAGATTTGGGGCCCTGTAAATCACACCCAAAATTAGTTTTTCTCGGCCCTCGAGAAGCTGTAACCAAACAGATTCAGTGGCTGACGCTTCTAATTTAATATCTTGTCTAACACAACAATTTAAATTGTCTCTGACATACATCGCTACTCCACCACCTTTCCTGTTGACCCTGTCAGTGTGGAATAATTTATAGCCTTGTATGTGACATTCAGAGGGCATCTCTCTATCTTTCAGATTGAGCCAGGTCTCTGTTATAGCAATAATATCTATGTTTCCTGCACTTGCAATTAATCTTAGCTCATCTACCTTATTTCTTACACTCCTGCTATTAGTATAGTAAACCTTAAGGGAGCTAGTCCCTTGCTGCCCTCTGCTGTCCCCCTTTGTTTGCTGACCTGATCTATTGTCTTTATTTATAACTTCATGCTGAATGCCTTTTATACATTTACTGTTTCCAACCCAAGTGTTGCAACCTGCTTGTTTCCCACACACACCCATGCTGATGCTTACACAAATCTATATTCAAATTCACATCTCTGTTATAGTTCACTTTTGCTAGATATTCAAACCTGGATGACAAATAGATTATTAAAACTGACTGAGAGTAAGACAGTCTCTCTCTGTCACTCTTCAAAGCTACTGTTAAAAACACCCACTTTCCCTAGCATGATTCTAACAAAATTTAATATTTTTTCATTCCAGAAGTATGTTCAGGTGCCAGTACTGACCGAATTTGTTCCCATAAGGAATATTGTGAAGTAGATTAGTCCATTTCAGACCCCCAAACATACACGTACAAATGCACTTACATACACTTACATAATTGGTCGCATTGAGAGGTGATCGTTAAGCGGGGGTCCACTGTATGCTGAACAATTCTTTTAATTTGTACTGTCCCTGTCATTGTCTATCGTTCCTTCAACTTGTGTAACTAGCTTCATCCTTAATATTCGTAAGTGAATCTATTCCTACCTCATCTCCCACAACATACTCAACTCCTGTCAGTTTGGGTTCAGGCCTAATAAAAATACGAATGATGCTATTATACACATACTAGAACAAATATACACTGCACTAGAGAAAAAAGAAGTCCCACTGGGGATCTTCATTGATTTACGTAAAGCTTTTGATACAGTTGACCATGATTTGCTCCACATAAAATTGTCGCACTATGGTATAAGAGGGCACTCCCTCAACTACCTAAAATCATACCTCAGCAACAGAAGCCAATATGTGTACACAAATGGAGACAACTCTTCCGCACAGCCAATTACAGTTGGTGTCCCACAGGAAAGTGTCCTTGGCCCTCTTCTCTTTCTCGTTTACATAAATAATGTACCAAATGCATCTCAACTACTCAAACCCACACTATTTGCAGATAACACTACATATGTCTTCTCTCACCTAAGCCCAGTCATGCTAGCCAATACTGTGAATACTGAATTACAGAAAATATCTACCTGGATGATGACTAACAAACTTACAACATTGACAAAACCTACTTCATTCAGTTTGGAAACAGAGCTACAAATGTCCCTCTTAACATAATGATAAATGGATCTCCTATCACAAAGCTCACAGAGGAAAAATTCTTAGGAATCCACCTTGGTAATAGACTCAAATTACAAACACATGTACAACAAATTTCCAAGAAAATTTCCAAGACCGTAGGCATACTATCGAAGATATGGTACCATGTTCCACAGTCAGCCCTCCTGGCCCTATATCACTCACTTATTTACCCCTATCTCACCTATGGAATTTGTGCATGGGGCTCAACAACAATAAACCATCTCAGATCATTAATTACCCCACAAAAGGCTGCAGTCAGAATGATAACAAATTCCCACTACAGGCAGCACACTCCACCAACATTCAAAACTCTAAACCTACTCACCGTGCAAAACATCCATACTTATTATTGTACCTACTACATACATAGAACACTTAACTCGGATATAAACCCTCCCCTAAAACGTCTCCTTACCAACCTCAACAGAACACATGACCATAATACAAGGCACAGATCACTCTTTGATGTTCCTCATGTCCATCTCACACTATGCAAAAACTCAATGCACATAAAAGGCTCAAAAATCTGGAATTCATTACCTGTGAATATAAAAGACACACTGTCTGTTTATAAATTCAAGTCTTCTTTCTTTCAACATACCAGCCGTATCCCACCGAGGTGAGGTGGCCCAAAAGAAAAAACTAAAGTTTCTCCTTTTAAATTTAGTAATATATACAGGAGAAGGGGTTACTAGCCCCTTGCTCCCGGCATTTTAGTCGCCTCTTACGACACGTATGGCTTACAGGGGAAGAATTCTGTTCCACTTCCCCATGGAGAGAAGGGGAAATAAACAAGAACAAGAATTAGAAAGAAAATAGAAGAAAACCCAGAGGGGTGTGTATATATATGCTTGTACACGTATGTGTAGTGTGACCTAAGTGTAAGTAGAAGTAGCAAGACGTACCTGTAATCTTGCATATTTATGAGACAGACAAAAGACACCAACAATCCTACCATTGTGTAAAACAATTACAGGCTTTCGTTTTACAGTCACTTGGCAGGACAGTAGTACCTCCCTGGGCGGTTGCTGTCTACCAACCTACTACCTACAATAAATTTAAGTCTCTTCTTAAAAATCAGTTACTCACCCACAACTATATAAATACTGAATAATTGAAT
Organism: Cherax quadricarinatus; assembly: GCF_038502225.1. Lineage (NCBI taxonomy): Eukaryota > Metazoa > Arthropoda > Malacostraca > Decapoda > Parastacidae > Cherax > Cherax quadricarinatus. The sequence continues at coordinate 19,128,830 of NC_091337.1, read as the reverse complement.
CTCATTAATGTTTAACCTGTGACCCTATCAAACTTTGTTTTTTTAATTACATTACCTAACAGAATACTCCATTCTACTGAATGCACAGCAACTCAGTAAATGACCATATGACCTGTCTTTGAAATACTCATTTGTGCTTAATTGTTATTTGCTTACTATAATTTTTACCACTGAATATATCATTGCTTAGTTAATCTTAAGTTAATTTTAAGCCTGCCCATAATGCTCTGCATACAAGGGGCTTTTGGCATGTTACACTTAACCTCTGTATTTCTTTGTACTTCTATGTATCATGTCCAAATTAATAATAAATAAATAAATAAATAAATAAATAAATATATCACTAATTATAATTTTTTTTTGTAATAATGTTGGTAGAATTACCAACAGCTTGAATAAAACTCCTGGAGAGCAAAATGTTGCCACAGTGAAAGGTTGCAGTAGTTGCACATGTGTCCTTTTACCTAATATAATTTTTTTTATTGAATTATTAAATACCTTCAGTATAATAAAACCTATATAAATAGATCGTCATTTAGCACGGTAGTTACGTTCCTGAAAATGCTGTGTTAGGTAAAAAGTCATGTTAGATGAACTGAAGAACTTATGGGTTACGTTCCTCAGAGCCCCCAAAAAGCCAAACAACTTTTTTTTAGGCCTCCACATCTTACAAAAATAAAGGTGAATATGTAGTTGTAGTTCATTGTTGTGATATATTATGTTTTTTTACTGCTTAAGACTACAAATATAACAGATATAATAGAATGTCTTACCTTAAATTGTGGGTGCTGGTGTTTGTGGATGATTGTGAAGAGAGTGGAGAGTTATGCTGTGGCCCTACTGGGCTGAGGTGGATGGTAGAGGTTCTGGTACTGAAGTCGATGGTTGTAAGTCATTCAGTCAAGTCGCTCAGTAAGTCAGTCAAGTCACTCAGTAAGTCAGTCAAATCATTCAGTAAGTTGGTCAAGTCATTCAGTAAGTCAGTCAAGTCATTCAGTAAGTCAGTCAAGTCATTCAGTAAGTCAGTCAAGTCACTCAGTAAGTCAGTCAAGTCATTCAGTAAGTCAGTCCAGTCACTCAGTAAGTCATTCAGTCAGTCAAGTCACTCAGTAAATCAGTCAAGTCACTCAGTAAGTCAGTCGAGTCACTCAGTAAGTCAGTCAAGACATTCAGTAAGTCAGTCAAGTCACTCAGTAAGTCTGTCCAGTCACTCAGTAAGTCAGTCAAGACATGCAGTAAGTCAGTCAAGTCACTCAGTACGTCAGTCAAGACATTCAGTAAGTCAGTCAAGTCACTCAGTAAGTCCATCAAGTCACTCAGTAAGTCCGTCAAGTCACTCAGTAAGTCAGTCAAGACATTCAGTAAGTCAGTCAAGTTACTCAGTAAGTCAGTCAAGTCACTCAGTAAGTCAGTCATTCAGTTAGTCACACAAACTCATGTTTACCTCTTTTTCTGTGTACAAAGTAACACTTCATTATGGCTACAGGTTATCTCTTGTCTAAGATCTTTGTTTCTTTGTTAATTCTATGACTTATGTGCTTATATCTTTTCATGCCACTTTCAGCAACACTGGTATGGCTACTGGGTGTCATGAATGCTTGGCAGATACAAGAAATAGTGACTAAAATATCATAACACAAATCACAAACACAGCTGCCTTGTAGCAGAGAAAGACTGGACACACATGAATTACGAATGCTGGGATGGTGAGGTGGTGTTGGGGAGTGGAAGGGGATGGCGGGAGGTCATAAAATTGTGGTGCAATTCTTCAATCGTGCAATACCCAAATCGTGACAAATAAACTCGTGCTAAATGACGGTCTATTGCATTCTTATTCTCATATGCAGTCGGCCTTCGCTTTATGGCATTCTGCTAATACGGACATTTCAAATTATGACCAAAACTCTCTATACAGCTCCCCCCACCCGACTTTTTAACCCCTAAATGGTCCAAACGTATATATACATTCTTACGCGTAGCGTCCCAAACGTATATACAGTAGGGCCCCGCTTTATGGCATTTCGCATTATGGCATTCTGCTAATACGACGATGTCAAATTATGCTATACGGCAAGTGGCCTTTCAAATACGGCGCCCTCCCCCACCCGGTTTGTTTACATTCTCCCTGACCACATCTATTATGTCAGGAAATTTTCCAAAATTTCATGTGTTTTAAAGTTACTGCGTATTTTATATGTACTCTGATAAATATACTTATGTGTACCTGTACCTAAATATACTTACACACTGTGTTGGTGTGCAGGTACACATTAAAATCACTAAGTCTCTCTCTACTCATGATGCCAATACTACGTAATAACAATCACTCTTGGGCACACTAAATGTTTTATTTTACATTATTATAGGCATTTTCATTAATCCATCTATGATATTTTCCTCAAAATTATATATGAAACCCATTATATAGCATATAAACATGATACATACACTCACAGAATAAAAATTGACATAAATGTGAGATTTGTTTACAAAGCAGCTGTGTAGGTAGTGTCGGAAGAATTATGTTTTCTCTAGTCAAACTGGAGGATAACTATAGAAAAATATTCTTTTCGTATGCCTTTACTTTATATATAGCAATTCACGACCCTTGTGGGTTTAGTGCTTTTTATAATAATAATAATAATAATAATAATAATAATAATAATAATAATAATAATAATATTATTATCTTCATTCACTCTAAAAATGGTGTGTTGCTCTTTGTTTATTCTGTACTAACTTGTACACAATATAAGAGTATTTGTATTGTGAGGTAATTATAATAAAAAAATATTGAGGTAAATGTTTTACAAACTCTTACAAACGTACGCGAATGAACTAAAAGTAGACACATATTAATACGCATTTATTTCACCTGACCAAGTGATCGCCCACTACCTGTTCAGTTTGTGTTCTTACATTGTCTCAACTCTATATCTCATTCTCTCTCTCGTTTACTCTTTCGTTAACTAGTTGGCTCTCATTGACGATGGCGTCTAAGGTTAGCTGTGATAAAAAGAGAAGTCGTAAGCCTCTTGCTTTAACCCTTTGACTGTCGCGGTCATATATGTACGTCATGGGAGATACCATGTTTGACGTATCTATACGTATAAATTCTAGCGGCTTCAAATCAAGCGGGAGAGGGCTGGTAGGCCTACACGAGAGAGAATGGGTCTCAATGGTCGGTGTGCACCCTGTGAAAAAAATCTGGGACTCAGCGGTGCATTGTGGGAACGCCATCTTGGTAGTCCATTTTCACCATGCCTCGCGGTAAGAAGTTCCTCACTCCTCGGCGGATTGGAGGTCTTTTGTTCCCAAATGATAGCTCAAACAGTGATGATAGTGTCAGTGAAAGTGAATTCCCTGGTTTTGAAGCGGGTGTGACCGAGAAAATTACCCAGGATAACATAATTAGTGATGAAAACCCAGATGACCCACAACCATCCACCTCTGGTGCTGGGCCGGCTCGTTCATGTTCACCTGTACCAGGACGAAAGAGGAAACTATTTGCCCGTGTACAAGACTCAGATGTGAGCAGTGCAAGTGATAGTGATAGTGATTTCAAGGTTATTGAAAGCACTTCTAGTTGTGACAGTGAGGGTGAATATTCCCCAGTGAAGCGGCAGTATATACGACGTCGCATGCGGTCTGGTAGTGTGCCATATGCTCTTCCAAGAGGAAGGAGTGCATCTCGGAGCACATCCCGTGGCCCTACACCACGTCCTGATAGTGAAGATGACGATATTGTTACGATGGGTATAAATGATGTGAGTGAGGCAGCAGGCGGTGGTGGTGATAGTGATGGTGCCATGAGTCATGTGACACCAGCAGCGGGCCACGCTAGTGCCCGCGCTGCTGACTCTGCACAACTACAACCCACCTCGGCCGACCCCACACTCTCACAACCACAACCACAACCTGCACAACCACAACGACATTACAATATCCAGAACGCACCAGCTGACCGCATCTGGGATTGGCATCAAGATGACGAGTTTGTTCCCAATCCCCATGACTTTGATGAAGGACAAAGTGGAATACAGCCATCATGTACACTTGGGAACAATCCCACTGAACTGGAATGCTTTCAGTTGTTCTTCGATGAACCCCTGATGGACATTATTGTCAGGGAAAGCAATACATACTATGAGTACACCATGGCAAACACTATGCTTTCACCAAGATCACGCCTACACCAGTGGAAGGACACAACTGTGGCAGAGATGTATCTGTTCTTTGCCACAATAATGCTTATGCCACATGTGTATAAGCATAGTGTCAACACATACTGGGCGACAGACTGCCTGATTTCAACCCCTGCTTTCAGTGACATTATACCAGTGAATAGATTTGTGTTACTGTTACGTATGTTACACTTTTCAGACAAAACCAGGCCTGACAGAAGCGGCAGGTTATATAAGATCAGACGTGTGTTTATGTACCTGAAACAAAAGTGCTGTATGTATTTTTATCCCTTCAGGAAGCTTGTTATTGACGAGTCTTTGATTTTGTTCAAAGGAAGACTCTCATTCAAGCAGTATATACCAAGCAAGAGGAAACGCTTTGGTATAAAGTTATTTGTTCTGTGTGATTGCAAAACTGGTCTGGTTTTGGATATAATTGTGTACACTGGCGGTAAAACAATGGAAGATACCAGGAAGTTACTGGGTATCTCTGGTGATGTGGTTAGAACAATGATGGAGCCATATCTTGGTAAGGGGCATATTTTATATACAGACAACTGGTACACAAGCCCTATACTCAGTGATTTCTTGCGAGTGAACATGACAGATGTGTGTGGCACAGTGCGTAGAAATCGTAAACATATGCCTAGGTTCGAAGCTGGCAGTCGTAGAGGTGAAGTGCAGGTGTTTGCTGCCAATGACATCATGGCATTTCGGTGGCATGACAAACGTGATGTCACACTGCTGACATCAGTTCACCGACACGAAATGGTAGAGACTGGCAAGCAGAATAGAGAGACCAATGAACCTATTGTAAAACCTGCAGCTGTGATGGATTACAACCTCAATATGCGCTTAGTGGACAAATGTGACATGCAGATTGGGTTTGCTGACTGTGTTCGCAAGAGTTATAAGTGGTACATAAAACTGTTTTTCCATCTTCTTGACATTTCCATGCTGAATGCTTATAATATGTATAAGTTGAAGACCAAGAACAAACCCAAATATGGTGAATTTTGTTTGTCAGTCATCAGACAAATAATATTCAAGTACCAAGAAACAATACCTGCAATAGACCAGCGCCCACGAAATTATCAACACATGTCCTCTCGTCTGAGGCCTGGTGATCACTACCCCATACCACTGCCTGCTACTACTGCCAAGAAAAATGCTCAGAAGAGGTGTTTTGTCTGTGGACATACCACAAAACGCCCACAAAAACGCAGAGACACTCGTTTTATGTGTGAGGAGTGTAAGACACCATTGTGCTTATACCCATGTTTCAAAGAATTCCACAAGCTGCAGCACTTCTAATAAAGTGTCCAGTGATTGTACATATGTATATATATTATAAAGCAATCGTAATAAACATTTGTTTACATTGTTTGTTTGTGTAAACAAGTTTTAGCAACATTATAATGATACGAGTGTTTTTGCTATAATTGTGTTACATTCAACGAGTGTATATTTGAACATTGCACAATAATTTGGTCTCACAGGCCACAAAAGTTATGTGAAAAAATAAAATAGTGAAAAAATCAAGAAACCATCGAATACAAGTAAATAAAAGTTTACTGGGTGAGCGGCAGTCGCCGCTGTTGCCGCCAGCAGATCAATTTCAGCAAAGTTCAGGACTCTTTATCTCGGTAAGTACTGATGGGAAAAATTTTTTTTGGGACTAAAACAATCAGAAAAATAATCTTAACATTTTCATAAGAAAAAATAATTTTTTTTTTTTCGAATATTTTGCGACACCAGGAGACACTTCAGGATTTGGCCCTTCGACAGTCAAAGGGTTAAGTGCCAAGTTAGAGGACGATGGTGTGCCATTCTGATTTTATTTAATAAACACCCTGCCACTCACCTCTCACACATTAATATTAATATTTTAAGGTAAGTAAAAAGTGTACTCTGTGTGTATCTTACCTTTTATTGTGTTTTTAATGCCTATTTCTATTGCTAACTTTGATGTTGGTGAGGGGCTCTTGATTTAGGGAATTGGATCTGTGCTCCAGTTCCCCGAATTAAGCCTGAATGCCTTCCACATCCCCTCCCCCAGGCGCTGTATAATCCTATGGGTTTAGCACTTCCCCCTTGATTATTATAATAATAATATTGCTAACTTAATATAAGTTAGTGTAAACTTGCTGTCTGGCATTTATTGCATATTTTATATGTGCTCTGATAATAATACTTTTAGAGCTGTGAGGTAGCCGGGTGGAGGGACATTACGTTTTCTCTGCTCAGCCATCAGAGAAAACGTGTATGAATCTGCGTTTGGCCCAGCCACTCCCTCACTTCGCTTTTGTTTACAATTTTTGGCATGAATTATTCATTACTTCTACCTTCGTTTATGATGGCATCTAAAGGTAGTTGTTAGAAATTATTAAATTCAGTGAACAAGGTATGTCAATGTTAATAATATGGCTCTGGGCCACAGTGTAGGTAGCCGGTAGGTGTAGCCCAGGCAGGCTACACCTACCGGCTACATACACTGACTTCCTACAAATAAATACTACTCACCTCTCTTCCTATATTAAGACTACACATATTTTAAGGTAAATAATGAGTGTACTGTATGTGTATTTTACATCTCTGGGATGTTTTAAATATCGTATATTAAGTATGAGACGGGGAGTCAGGGCTACCTACACCAGGGCTACCTGCACCTGACTTCCTACAAATAAATACTACTCACCTCTCTCCCTACATTAAGATTACAAATACTTCAAGATAAGTAATGAATGTACTGTGAATGTATTTTACTTTGTGTGTTGTTAATGCCTAGTTCTATTACTAACTTAATATAATTTAGTGTAAACTTGTCTGGCATTTATACATGGAAAAAAATGGCGTTCTGCCTTCCGGCGATGTCTGCTTTCCGGCGACAGCCTGGAACCTAACCCGCTGTATAAGCAGGGCCCTACTGTATATGTTTTAATTTTCCTGCCTCCAAATTTGGCATGATTGGCCTGAGATGCCTGGTCAGCATAGAATGGGTCTTAACACTCGGTGTATGCAGTACGTATGAAAAAAATCTGGGACCACTTAATACCTTGTGGGAGTGCCAGTTAAATTGAGAGCCAGCTAGAGCAAACAGTGCGGCAAACACCAAGGATTCACTGATGTAATGTCATATTAACAGTCCTCTTTTAAGAGGAAAGTGATGTTAACCCCAAGTTTAGGGGCTGTCGATCTCTATCTCTGTCTGTCTCTGTTTATCTGTCTCTATCTGTGTTGTCTCTGTCTGTGTCTCTGTCTGTCTGTGTCTATCTGTCTCTGCCTTTGTCTATCTGTCTCTGTCTATCTCTTTCAATCTGTCTTTGTCTATCTCTGTCTCACAGGTACACTTAAATACAAGTATACTTAGTATAAATTACCTAGGATAACCCAAAAATCCAGACAGTGCTATACTCTGCTTGAAGATGTGAATAAATGTGATGACGCAGTCTTGTGGCTCTCTCTGAGACAGAGAGCTAGACAGATAGACAGGGAGCTTGACAGACAGACAAATAGACAAACAGAAATGTTTGTGTACCAGCGAAAACAAAGCAGGGTGATGTTCGTCAAATGTCACCTCTAATTTTTTCTTATCAGCTGCACCCTCCCCCACCCTCATGTATGCTCATCAAACGTCAGCTCTTATCAGAACTTATCATGTTACTGTCAGGGGTGAACTTTGTTTTTCATGCATCAAGGGAACTTATTATTACCTACTATTATTATTACTATGTATTCTTCTTCTTCTCCTCCTCCTCCTCCCCTCCTCCTCCTCCTCCTCCTCCTTCTCCTCCTCCTCCTTCTCTTCATCCTCCTCTTCCTCCTTCTCCTCTTTCTCCTTCTCCTCCTCATTATTATTATATACTTCCACATATCCAAAACATTGCTGGGACCTATAAATACTTTGTATATATTCCAAGACAAATAACCAAGGCAGGTGTAAATGTCCACCTGTCAATGTGTTTGTGACAATTTGAGTACAATTTCAGTACCTAATACTAGTGTCAGAACAAAGATTGGTTATGAAATGACAAGAACTACTATAAATTGTAATTCTTTCTTTCTTTCAACACACCGGCCGTATCCCACAGAGGCGGGGTGGCCCAAAAGGAAAAGCGAAAGTTTCTCCTTTCAAATTTAGTAATATATACAGAAGAGGTTACTAGCCCCTTGCTCCCGGCATTTTAGTCGCCTCTTACAACACGCATGGCTTACGGAGGAAGAATTCTGTTCCACTTCCCCATGGAGATAAGAGGAAATAAACAAGAACAAGAACTAGAAAGAAAATAGAAGAAAACCCAGAGGGGTATGTATATATATGCTTGTACATGTACGCATAGTGTGACCTAAGTGTAAGTAGAAGTAGCAAGACGTACCTGAAATCTTGCACGTTCATGAGACAGAGAAAAGGACACCAGCAATCCTACCATCATGTAAAACAATTACAGGCTTTCGTTTTACACTCACTTGGCAGGATGGTAGTACCTCCCTGGGCAGTTGCTGTCTACCAACCTACTACCTAGTATAAATTGTAATTATCAGAACATAAAAATTATATAAAATAATATGAAGAATAGAAAAAAAGGTTTATCAGCAACACTTCTGTAAGCGGATGGACTCCATGTTGTCGTCACATGAGCATCCAGTGCCAACTTCTCTGCCTCATATCTCTGTAAGTACTGACCCTAATTTTTTTTTATTCTAAAACACTTAAAAAAATGTGCTCTTTTTTTCTATGAAAAAAAACGATTTTTTTTTTTCAAAATATTTGGGGCGCTGCGCGAGTGAACATATATATACGTTTGGACCGTTTAAGGGTTAAAATGGTCACCGCCGGCCACCCTGTTTGTTTACATTCTCCGTGAGCACGACTCTCCATTATGTCTGGAATCTTTACAAAATTTTAAGTGTTTTAAAGTTATTTCATATTTTATATATACTACTCTGATAATTATACTTATGTGTACCTGTACCTAAATAAACTTACACACTGTGCTGGCATGCAGGTACATGTTAAAATCACTAAGAGTGTCTTATTAGTCTTGAAGATGCGATATTAAATGCCGTATATTATGTTAATACAGTATAGAAATTCTGATTAATCCATCTATGATATTTTTTCAAAATTATATAATAAACATGCTACGTAACATATAAACATATATACACCCCACAGAAAAATAAATTATCATAAATATGAGATTTTTTCCAGTCGTTTTGTTGCAGTGTCAGAAAGAATATTGCTTTCTATAGTTCAACACCAAAGAAAATGTGTACACAACAGTATTACTGGGGCAACTCTAGAAAATTATTTCTTTAGTATGCCCTCACTCACTCAGAGTGTCATTCCTTCTAAAATGGTGTGTTACATGAGAATAGGAGTGTAGCTCTTTATTGATTCTACTTTACCAATGTGGAGACAACTTGTACACAATGTACAGTGTTTGTATTATGATATAAGCTTCTGAGACATGGAAATGAACGTGTATCAACCAGACGCATTCATCTGCTTGTTTACATACTCCATGTCTCTGTCTACCCTCATTTATTTGTTCTCTCTCGTTTATATCTTGTTTACTCACCTCTCACCCTACACTAAGACTACAAATATTTTAAGGTAAGTAATGAGTGTACTGTATACAGTAGGGCCACCCTTTATGGCGTTTTGCCTCATGGCGATTTCAAATATGGCATGCCCCACCCGGTTTGTTTACATTCTCCATGAGCACAACTCTATGTCTGGAAATTTTCCAAAATTTCAAATGTTTTAAAGTTATTGCAGATTTTGTATGTACAGTGGAACCTCAAAAATCGAACTGCTCCCAACACAACCAATTATGTAAGTGTATTTTTGTAAGTGCTTTTATAAGTGTATTTTTGAGGGTCTGAAATGGACTAATCTAATTTACATTATTCCTGATGGGAATAAATTCATTCAGTAAAGGCACTCGAACAGCCTTCTGGACTGAAGAAAGTTCGATATTTGAGGTTCCACTGTACTCTGATAATATACTTACGTGTATCTGCACCTAAATAAACTTACACACTGTGCTGGCATGCAGGTATACATTGAAATCACTAAGAGTCTCTCTACTCTTGATGCCATAATATAATCTCTTGGGCATATACATTAACCATTTGATGGTCGAGAGGCCCTCTCCCAAACTCGTTCTCAGGGTTGCAAAATTTTTCGAAAAAAAAAAAAAAAATTATTATTTTTTCTTACGAAATGATAGAGAATGCTTTTCCGATCATAATGACACCAACAGTATGAAATTTGACAGAAAACTTACCGAATTATGCTCTCGCAAACTTAGCGGTCTCAACGACATTTATGCATTGGCGATTTTGCCCAATTTGAGCCCTATTTTTGGCCAATTCCAATGTTGCAGTCGACTAAAATCATAGCTATTTTGCTAGAACTCCATATACCGATTTCAACTACCCAATAAAGTGGTCAGAAATTGCCAATCTGAGCAATTTCACACAAATTTCAAAAGATGCCAATTTCAAAATAGGGTCCAGAATAAACAAGATAGACATTCATGTCACTAAAATGACATTTTATCTGTTCATTAGTCATGTCTCTAGGCCCCTCTTACATTACTTTTGCCTTCCATTTTGATTTTTTATTCTCAGAGAATATAAAATGTTTTCTGTTATGTATACTAATGCATCATTGTGAAAATGGTATAAATTATATCAGCACACTTGTGAAAGAATATCAGACTCACCAGTTGACGTGTATTGGACGCATGGCGTGGTTTGTCTACTCTTGAACATTGGCAAAAATTGATCATTTTTGCTACTTTGAGCTCAATTTCAAGGTACTTGTCATCGTGAAACCAATCAAAATCATCTCTGTTTCTGTAATATATCTTCCATTTTATCAAATGAACCAGGAAAACGAGAATATAATCATAAATACCATACGAAAATACATTAGAAAGTTGCCGTTTTGAACCAAAAACACAGTTGGAGTTTTTTTCTCATTATGCACTGCATGCTTCAGGATTTTTTTTATACTGTGCACATTGACCATGCAGATCCATTCTTTCATATGTAGGCCTGCCAGCGTTCTTCCACCAGATTTGAAGGCGCTAGAATTTAGGCGTACAAGTATGTGACCAACCCTGGTTGCAATGACGTACTTGTACATGACCAACCCTCAAAGGGTTAAATGTCGTATATTACGTTAATATAGACATTTCCATTAATCCATCTATGATATTTTTTTCAAAATTATATAATAAACACGCTATGTAACATATAAACATGATACATACATCCACAGTATAAAAATTGACATAAATACGTATGAGATTTGTTTACCAAACGTTTGGTAGGAGAGTCAAAGAATTACGTTTTCTCTGGTCAAACACCAGTAACTTAACTAGAAATTTATTCCTTTCTTATGCCTTCACTCTATCTATAGCCATTCACGACCCTTGTGGGTTTAGCGCTTCTTTTTTATTATGATTATAATAACTTGTAATAATAATAATTTGTAATAACAATAACAACTTGCAATAATAATAATTTGTAATAATAATAATAATAATTTGTCAGAGCATCATTCCTTCTAAAAATTACATGAGAATGGAAGTGTTGGTCTTTATTGATTCTACTGTATCGACGTGGAGACAACTTGTACACACTGTAGTGTTTGTATTATGGTACCTTTGATATACACCTACCATCCGACTTACGACCTGCTCGACATACGTCCACTCGACTTACGACCGTGCATCTGGCAGCTGGGCTGGACCGGCTGCAGCATCAGTTTGAGTAATCTTGCCCTATCAGCAGCATCATACTTGTGGGTTTAGCGCTTCTTTTTTATTATGATTATAATAACTTGTAATAATAATAATTTGTAATAACAAAAACAACTTGCAATAATAATAATTTGTAATAATAATAATAATAATTTGTCAGAGCATCATTCCTTCTAAAAATTACATGAGAATGGAAGTGTTGGTCTTTATTGATGCTACTGTATCGACGTGGAGACAACTTTGACACACTGTAGTGTTTGTATTATGGTACCTTTGATATACACCTACCATCCGACTTATGACCTGCTCGACATACGTCCACTCGACTTACGACCGTGCATCTGGCAGCTGGGCTGGGCCGGCTGCAGCATCAGTTTGAGTAATCCTGCCCTATCAGCAGCATCATACTGTATTAACTGTACTAACTGGACAGTAAATTTCACCATGGCCCCTAAGATGAAGTCTGAATCTTGCACTGGAGATTGTGACAAGAAAGGCTCTTACTCTCGAACTCTCTATTTGTTTTCACTGTTGCACATAAACCTGTCTGTATCAGTCTGCCTGTATATCTGTCTGTATCTGTGTGTCTGTTTATCTGTCTACTAGTGTGTCTGTCTTTCTGTCTACCTGTGTGTGTGTCTTTCTGTCTACCTGTGTGTCTGTCTTTCTGTCTACCTGTGTGTCTTTCTGTCTACCTGTGTCTGTCTTTCTGTCTACCTGTGTCTTTGTGTGTCTGTCTTTGTCTACCTGTGTCTGTCTTCATGTCTACCTGTGTGACTGTCTTTCTGTCTCTCTACCTGTGTGTCTGTCTTTGTCTGCTTGTCTGTCTCAGAGCCACTCATTAAGAGTATACTTCGTCTTGAAGACGCCATATTAATAATGATAATAACAATAATAATCACTGAGGCGCATTGAATGTGTATAAAACGTTAATATAGACATTTTGCTTAATCCATCTATGATTTTTTTTTCAAAATTATATAATAAACATGCTACATAACATATAAATTAACAAATATGAGATGTTTTTCTGGTCGGCTTGATAGTGAACAGGAACCGTTCGTGTCCGGGCTGGTAACAACAACAACAACAACAACAACAACGTTTGTTTACATAACTCGTGAACATTCTACATTCTCATTCTCTCTCTCATTTATTCATTTAATCTTGTTTACTCACCTCTCACTCTACATTAAAACTACAGATATTTTAAGGTAAGTAATGAGTGGACACGATTATTATATTATAGCTTAATAATAATAATAATCCTAGGTAGTAGGTTGGTAGACAGCAATCGCCCAGGGAGGTACTACCGTCCTGCCAAGTGAATGTAAAACGAAAGCCTGTAATTGTTTTACATGATGGTAGGATTGCTGGTGTCCTTTTTTCTGTCTCATGAACATGCAAGATTTCAGGTACGTCTTGCTACTTCTACTTACACTTAGGTCACACTACACATACATGTACAAGCACATATATACACACCCCTCTGGGTTTTCTTCTATTTTCTTTCTAGTTCTTATTCTTGTTTATTTCCTCTTACCTCCATGGGGAAGTGGAACAGAATTCTTCCTCCGTAAGCCATGCGTGTTGTAAGAGGCGACTAAAATGCCGGGAGCAAGGGGCTAGTAACCTCTTCTCCTGTATATATTACTAAATGTAAAAGGAGAAACTTTCGTTTTTCCTTTTGGGCCACCCTGCCTCGGTGGGATACGGCCGGTGTGTTGAAAGAAAGAAAGAATAATAATAATATTAGTACATATGTATTATTGTAATAATAATGATTATTAATATTATTATTAATTTAGGGCACTGGAGCACAGATCCACTGTATAGCACTTTGTCTGGATTTTTTGGGTTATCCTAGGTAATTTATAATATGTATGATAACTTGACTTACGTGTACCAGTGAGAGAGAGAGATACAAAGAGACAGCCACATTCGGTCAGCCAGTCAGCCACCCACCCACCCACCCACCCATCCAGCCACCCACCCACCCATCCATCCAGCCACCCGCCCATCATCCAGCCAGCCACCCACCCATCCAGCCAGCCACCCACCTGGCCACCCACCCATCCAACCAGCCAGCCAGCCACCCACCCGGCCAACCACAGACCCGGCCACCCAGCCAGCCAGCCGGATACGTATTACACATGTTCCAGAGTTGTTTCTCTTTACTTAGGATATAGGTTACACAACATTCTGGCAGGATGACACTACCAGTGGTATTCTCCCATTCCACTGTGTCGACAATACATAAAGATAATAGTAACATGATACTGTATGCGATGTAAAATTTACAATACATATCACTACCATGTATACATTATATACAGTACATAAATAATTAAAATACAACAATAGAAGTAAATTATGGTAAAAAGAATGAAATAATGATTGTACATTACATTACAGTATTATGTAGGTAGTTTATATAGGAAAGTTTTGACATTATGCCCTACCCAATATGTCGGCAATTTTCAAAGGTTCGGAACCAAGCTTGGTCGTAAGTCAGATGGTAGGTGTATCTTTGAGGAGTTTTGAGAGTTTATCTACTCTCTGAGCCTGGCTCATCTGGTGCTTGCCTGGTCAACCAGGCTGTTACTGCTGGAGGCCCGCTGCCCCACATATTCATCACAGCCTGGTTGATCCTACAAACGTGTATGAACGAACACCAGACGTGTTCGCCTGGTTTGTTTACATTACATGTAGGTAGGGTGGGGTGGGGAGGGCTGCCTTGGCTGGCTACCATACTTCCCAAACCTGACTTTCTACAAATAAAACTCACCTCTCACCCTACATTTAGACTACAAATATTTTAAGGTAAGTAATGGGTGTACTGTATGTATTATATTTAGCATTGTTTTTAATGCCTAGTTCTATTGCTAGCTTAATATATGTTAGTGTAAACCTGTTATGTGGCATTTATATGTATTTATAAGTGGAAAAAAATTATGTTCTGCTTTCTGGCGATGTCTGCTTTCCGGCAGTAGCCTGGAACCTAACCTGCTGTATAAGTGGGGCCCTACTGTATGCATTTTATCACTCTAGGATGTTTTAAATATCGTAGTGGGTGGGGTGGCCTGGCAGGCTACCATACCTCTCACACCTGCCTTTCTACAAATAAATATTACTATTCACCTCTCACTCTACATTAAGACTACAGATATTTTAAGGTAAGTAATGAGTGTACTGTTAATGAGTGTACTGTATATGCATTTTATTGCTCTAGGGCACTTTAAATGTCGTAGGTATATTATGTGTGGGTGGGTTAGCCAGGAGGGCTACCATACTATTACAACCCAGGAATCCAAATGGCCTGTTATCCCGGGTGTAATGGGAGCAAAATAAACACAGCAGAAAAAGTTTAGACTTATATTATCCTTCACCAATTTAGAACAGCAATATGTACACTATGTACAGTGATAAGTATAGTGCACTCCACGGTAAGCAAGGCAGAATAGAAGCCACAAGATAGCAGACCGTGCTTCAACCAGCTCTAGAATGGGAATGACAAGGGCAGACAGGAGAGCGGTACCCACATAACCTCTGCGATTGCCAAAACCATCTTCTTATTGGCTAGAACCTGGTCACTAGTTGAACGACGGGGCCCCATCATCAACTCTTAGCAACCTGGTTCGCTGGTTGGGGGAGATAGCCTGTAAATGAGGGTGTGTACATGCGCCGAATAAAGGTTACGTACTCTTTGCATGCCACACCCCCACCCCGAAAAGGCTCAGGATTAGGCTGCCACCTCCCAGTGGTAACTGTGCCGCCATGGCACAAAATAATGGGACCGCCTTTCCTCTCCACCATCCAACTCTTAGATAGAGCTCAGCTTTTTCTCGTGACCAAAAGCCAAACCCTAAACTTAGAGTGAAACAGCAGTCAGACAGGCTAGCAGAGGTCCAAGATACAGGCGGACGGTAGCCCGCATCCCCTCACTAAAAAAAAAACCCACACCAGGGGATAAAAAAAAAAAGAGCGTGAAAAGGGGTTACCACAAATAACATCCTAACCTAAATAAATAAAAATATTAGACTCTAGATAAAGAGTCTGCCAACATATTTTCTTTGCCGGCAATATATTTAATGGAAATATTATAGGGCTGCAGCCTTAGCGTCCAGCGCATAAGCCTTGTGTTGTGGTTCTTCACTACTTGATAATCAGAAAATTCAGCGTCATTTAATACTGACGTAAATTCCTGTGCCTTACCCAATAATGCTGTATGAACCAACGATGCCCAATGCTGTTCCAGCCACCTCAAGGCTCGAGCCTGATTTTCGAAGCTTTCGAAAAATTGCTCTGGTTCAGCCTCATTGAAGCGGGGAACAAGCTGTACTGCTTTTTGTAAACTAAAATCATTTACAGAATGCGAAAACTGCCTCCTTTCTCTTTCCCTATCATATTCTTCCCTTGCGAATGCTCTCTGTTCCCTAGTTTGCTCAAGATTGATTTTTGCCAGCTCAAGTGCCAACGACGCTGATTCACCCTGAGACAACCCAGCTGCACTATACTGACCATTTTGCTCCGTAGGTGTATCATCTTCCTCCTGCGAGAACATTGTAGTTTTTGCCCTAGCTCCCGTAGAGGGAGGAGTCTGATGTGCCATCTCTTCTTCTATAAGTTTGTCAGCAATCAGTGAACGCAGTTGCGCAGCTGTGAGAGTGCGTTTGTATTTAATGCCAATGGAACGAGCAATTTGCCAACAACGCTGTAGGGACAATTTAGGTAGGTTATGCAAAGTATATGCCGACACCAGACGTCTGACTTGTCTAGGTGGCATAAGTTATTAGCTATGCACAGTACGATTGCAGAATACCCCAACGTAACACGTTAATTTGCAGAACACGCTTAGCTATGCACAGTACGATTGCAGAATACGCATACAAGCAAAGCTGACTGCAAAATTCTCCACACCGAACAGGCTAGTAACAACTGACACGCAAAATTTGTAAAGCAATGCCAGACAGCTACACTGTTCTAGAAGATTGACCGTAGCGAAGCGAGCACACCGAACAAGCTAGTAGCGAGCTGTTGAACGATCACACAATAGCAAGGCTGACCATAACAAAGCAACTGACACGCAAAATTTGTAAAGCAATGCCAGACAGCAAGCTGCACAATGTTCCTGCTACGAGCTTCACCCTAAGCTCAACCGTTTCTCTAAGTCCAGCTCCAGCTCTCGGACAGGCTACCCATATTACAACCCAGGAATCCAAATGGCCTGTTATCCCGGGTGTTGGTAGCAAAATAAACACAGCAGAAAAAGTTTAGACTTATATTATCCTTCACCAATTTAGAACAGCAATATGTACACTATGTACAGTGATAAGTATAGTGCACTCCACGGTAAGCAAGGCAGAATAGAAGCCACAAGATAGCAGACCGTGCTTCAACCAGCTCTAGAATGGGAATGACAAGGGCAGACAGGAGAGCGGTACCCACATAACCTCTGCGATTGCCAAAACCATCTTCTTATTGGCTAGAACCTGGTCACTAGTTGAACGACGGGGCCCCATCATCAACTCTTAGCAACCTGGTTCGCTGGTTGGGGGAGATAGCCTGTAAATGAGGGTGTGTACATGCGCCGAATAAAGGTTACGTACTCTTTGCATGCCACACATACCTACCACACCTGGCTTCTTACAATAAATACTACTCACCTCTCACCCTACATTAAGATTACTAATATTTGAGGTAAGTAATGAGTGTACTGTGTGTGTATTTTACTTTTTATTGTTTTTAACCCTTAAACTGTCCAAACATAGATCTACGTTAGTACCGCTAGTGCTGCAAAGGTAGAGCAACGTTTTATTTTTCCTGCCTCCAAATTTGGCATAATTGGCCTGAAATGCCTGGCCAGTACAGAATGGGTCTTAACATTCGGTGTGTGCAGTATTAAAAAAATCTGGGACCGCTTAGTACCTTGTGGGAGCACCAGTTCAATTGAGTGCCAGCTAGAGCAAATAGCGTGGGAAACACCAGGGATTCACTGATGTCATGTCATAGTAACACTCCCCTTTTTAGAGGAAAGTGATGTTGATTCAGAGTTTAGTGGCTTTGAGATGGATGTGGCCACAAGTGGTCGAAGAAATATCAAAAACCTCAACAATAACCCATATGCAACAATTGTGCAACATCCTTTCATTTTTTATACTACTGGTAGTGTCATCCTGCCAGAATGTCCTATAACCTATACTCTAAGTAAAGAGAAACAAGTCTGGAACATGTGTAATACATATTTGGCAGGGTGGCCAGCTGGCTGGGTGGCTGGCTGGCTGTCTGACTTTGGGTGTAATTAAGACTCTTGAAAGGGGGAGGAATATGCTGTCTATTACAGGAGTTTGTAATCAATCACACTGCAGTTTTTTGTTGGGTAATTAAAGGTTTAAGGTGATTTGCTGTGGTTGAGCCCATGCACAAATACCAAAGGTGAGGTAAGGGTAGATGAGTGATTGGTATAGTGCAAGAAGAGCTGATCAGGGTACATAGTACCACATCTTTGAGAGGATGCCTACTGCTTTCGAGACTTTCTTGGATATTTGCTGTACTGAGTTTGGAATTTGAGATTGCAGTCTAGATGGAGACCTAGAAATTTGCCCTCTGTGTGTCTAGAAATGGGTGAACCATTTATCAGTATGTTTAGACAGACAGACAGACATGTTTGTGTGTAACAGTGAAAACAAATGAAGCCAGGGTTCTCTGGAGCAGTGCACGATCATCAAGCATCACTCCACTACTGTCAGCAGTGGAGTAGCACTCGTCTTACAGTAATAATAAACCATGCATCAAGGAGTTTCATATATACTCCAGTATGTCTAAAACATTGCTGGTACCTATAAATACTTTGTAGTATATATTTCTAGACAATAGTAAATGACCAAGGCAGGTCAAAATTTTCACCTGTCAGTGTGTTTGTGACTATTTGAGTACTGTACTACTTCAGTACCTAATATTAGTGCTAGAACAAAGATTGGCTGTGAAATCACAAGACCTATTATAAACTGTAATTATCAGAACATAAAAATTATATAAATTAAATTAAAAACGAGAGAAACAGGTATATCGGCAACACTTCAGCAAGCGGCAGGACTCCATGTTGCCATCAGGTGAGCATCCAGCGCCAACTTTGCGGTCTTATATCTCAGTAAGTACTGGTCCTAATTTTTTTTTTGTCTGATTACACGTAGAAAATTGCCCTATTTCAAAATATTCAGGGCACTGGCAGTGAAAATGTAGATCTATGTTTGGACACTTTAAGGGTTAATGCCTAGTTCTATTGCTAAATTAACATATGTTTAGTGTAAACTTGTTATCTGCCATTTTTATGCATTTATAGGTGGAAAAAAATGGCATTCTGCTTTCCGGTGATGTCTGATTTCTGGCAGTAGCCTGGAACCTAACCTGCTGTGTAAGTGGAGCCCTACTGTACTTGTAATCATCATTTAGTTTCGAGGCTGCTCGAAATGCTTTACATAATAAGGGGCTTTCTATATTTTTTTTTTTAACACATCAGCTGTCTCCCATCAAGGCAGGATGACCCAAAAAAGAAAGAAACACAGATGTTATTCCAAACAGCCAATATCCCAAACCCCTCCTTTAAAATGCAGGCATTATACTTCCCACCTTCAGGATTCAAGTCCGTTTAACTGGTTTCCCTAAATCCCTTCACAAAATATTACCCTGCTCATACTCCAACAGCTCATCAAGTCCCCAAAATCACTTGTCTCCATTCACTCCTATCTAGCATGCTCACACACATGCCTGCTGCATGTCTAAGCCCCTTGCACACAAAACCTCCTTTACCCCCTCCATCCATCTTTTCCTAGGACGACCCTGACCCCTCCTCCCCTCCACTACAGATTTATACATCCTCCACGTCATCTTATTTTGCTCCATCTTTTCTAAATGAACAAACCACCTCAATAACACCTCTTCAGCCCTCTGAATACTTTTTGTATCACACCTCCTCTTAATTTCCACATTACGAATTCTTTGCATAATATTCACACCACACACATTGCTCTTAGACACGACATCCCCACTGCCTCCAGCCTCCTCCTTGCTGCAGCATTCACAACCCATGCTTCACACCCATATAAGTGTTGGTACCACTATACTCTCATACATTCCTTTCTTTGCCTCCATGGATAATGTTTTTTGTCTCCACAGATACCTTAATGCACCACTCACCTTTTTCCATGTTTGTCTGTCTGGCCTGTCTAGTTAACTTTGTCCTTCATAAGCTCATCTGCTGACAAATCTACTCCCAAACATTCAATCACATTCACTTCTTCCATACTCCCTCCCTATAATGTGGTATCCAATTTTTCTTAACCTAACTTGTTTGATATCCCCATCACCTTACTCTTATCTATGTTCACTTTCAGTTCTTTTTTTTTTTACACACCCTCATAAACTCATCCACTAACATTTGCAATTTATCTTTAGAATCTCCCAAAAGCACAGCATCATCAGCAAAAAGTAACTGTGTCAGCTCCCATTTTATAACTGATTCTCCAATTTAATCCCACCCCTCTCCCCAACATGTTAAATAACCATGGTGACATTACACATCCCTGTTTATGGCCTACTTTTACTGGAGAGTAATCTGCTCTCTCTCTCTCCTACACACCCTAAACTAAGCCTCACTATCCTTGAAAAACTCTTTACAGCATTTAGTAACTTGCTATCTATTCCATATGTCAATCACCTCTCCACTTAATAAAGTTTGTTTATGTTGGGCCAAACCACTGGCCATCCATTGGAATATTGAAAGGGAATTAATAGTTGCCATGAATCCTAAAGATAGCCATAAGGTCCCAAAAGGCATAGCCAACTGAGGCAGATAACAAGAATCAAGAAGCAGTGGTGAGCACTCAACTGCAGGAGAGTGATGGCAACTGGAGAGTATGGTATGCATAAGTTACATGTGCACTGGCTACACTGGTAATCATGGTTAGTCAGTGAACTAGGATGATGGTGAATTAGAGTTGAGAAAGATATAGGTACTGATGTGAAATATTCACCCCCCTTTCCCCCCAAAAAAGTCCCATGGTCCCTCTACAAAATAATTCATCCTTCAAGTTTACATTTTTACTTGTATATGATATACTACTATGATATGTGGGCATACTTCTTCTTGGGTTATCTTAAAAAATTCCATTAATTCTCATGAATAGTTAAAAAATACAGTAATGTACATACCAGTGGTGAAGCAGTTTAAAGATATGTCCTCTTGCATAACTGGATGGACAAGGAAAGTGAATGGCCAACTGGAGGTATTCCAAAGCAATCTGCCAAACAGGTGGGTGAACCCCAGTGAACAGGGCTGGGTTGTGCAAGTTTCCTTCTGCACTCATAACACCATCAGCACCCGTGTCTTCTAGGCACCTCTCCACATCCTCCCGGTACTGGATGTTGCCATTAGCCAACACTGGTATGTTCACTGCTTCTCTGCACAACACCAGCAAGACTTTGTCAACAATCATGAATATTTAACATATGCATTTTATACCTTATACTGCTCACAACATTTTAATAACGTAGATTGCAAACAAATCATGGAATGGGTGGGGCTTGAACCCATGGTGAGTCCTAAAACTCACAGGCCAGTATGTTAACCACTCAATCACGATGGCAGCTTTGAAGAGACTTGAGCTAAACTACACCACACCCAAGCTGGTGTGGGATGCATCTGTAAAAACCTTATGGCATGATCCAGTGGATAGCACACAGGGCTGAGCATTGAAGACTCTCTCTTGCCATGGGTTCAAGTCTTACCTGTTCTGTAATTTGATTTCTCAAGATATCACACAGAAACATCATTGACAACCATTAGAGCTATCTCCTTTTGGTAATACATAATTAACTGCATTAGTATTATTTGTTTGCAAAAATAGATTAAGATGCAGATACAGTGAATGAGGTTATTACTATGTTACTAACTTAACAGCCTTTATATGAGGCCAAGATGCAAGGCCTGTGAGTGGACCCTTCTGATCTCTGGTGCGGCCATGCACAGTGAGAAGTGAAGCCCCAGCATGTTCCAACATCTTGGCATATTCCACTGTCCTGCTCTTGTCCTCGAACACCCGAATCTTAGCTGTGATTGCTACATCAACTTCCGCTGATGCCCGCTCGACTATGCCAAGGAAAAGTGTGTCCAGCAGCACACAGACAAAAAGAACATCATTTTTACTCATTACTATGAAAAGTTATTAATAAAATATATACATATATTTATTCAGAGCCTCTCACCACAAATCATTCCATAGTAATGTAAAATGTGAAATAACACAGCTTTTAAAGTATAGAGATTTTCATTTGAATTTAGACATCTAAGTAACACACAATAAGAATCTTTTTTTTTTTTTATTATCACACTGGCCGATTCCCACCAAGGCAGGGTGGCCCGAAAAAGAAAAACTTTCACCATCATTCACTCCATCACTGTCTTGCCAGAAGGGTGCTTTACACTACAGTTTTTAAACTGCAACATTAACACCCCTCCTTCAGAGTGCAGGCACTGCACTTCCCATCTCCAGGACTCAAGTCCGGCCTGCCGGTTTCCCTGAATCCCTTCATAAATGTTACTTTGCTCACACTCCAACAGCACGTCAAGTATTAAAAACCATTTGTCTCCATTCACTCCTATCAAACACGCTCACGCATGCCTGCTGGAAGTCCAAGCCCCTCGCACACAAAACCTCCTTTACCCCCTCCCTCCAACCCTTTCTAGGCCGACCCCTACCCCGCCTTCCTTCCACTACAGACTGATACACTCTTGAAGTCATTCTGTTTCGCTCCATTCTCTCTACATGTCCGAACCACCTCAACAACCCTTCCTCAGCCCTCTGGACAACAGTTTTGGTAATCCCGCACCTCCTCCTAACTTCAAAACTACGAATTCTCTGCATTATATTCACACCACACATTGCCCTCAGACATGACATCTCCACTGCCTCCAGCCTTCTCCTCGCTGCAACATTCATCACCCACGCTTCACACCCATATAAGAGCGTTGGTAAAACTATACTCTCATACATTCCCCTCTTTGCCTCCAAGGACAAAGTTCTTTGTCTCCACAGACTCCTAAGTGCACCACTCACTCTTTTTCCCTCATCAATTCTATGATTCACCTCATCTTTCATAGACCCATCCGCTGACACGTCCACTCCCAAATATCTGAATACGTTCACCTCCTCCATACTCTCTCCCTCCAATCTGATATTCAATCTTTCATCACCTAATCTTTTTGTTATCCTCATAACCTTACTCTTTCCTGTATTCACCTTTAATTTTCTTCTTTTGCACACCCTACCAAATTCGTCCACCAATCTCTGCAACTTCTCTTCAGAATCTCCCAAGAGCACAGTGTCATCAGCAAAGAGCAGCTGTGACAACTCCCACTTTGTGTGTGATTCTTTATCTTTTAACTCCACGCCTCTTGCCAAGACCCTCGCATTTACTTCTCTTACAACCCCATCTATAAATATATTAAACAACCACGGTGACATCACACATCCTTGTCTAAGGCCTACTTTTACTGGGAAAAAATTTCCCTCTTTCCTACATACTCTAACTTGAGCCTCACTATCCTCGTAAAAACTCTTCACTGCTTTCAGTAACCTACCTCCTACACCATACACTTGCAACATCTGCCACATTGCCCCCCTATCCACCCTGTCATACGCCTTTTCCAAATCCATAAATGCCACAAAGACCTCTTTAGCCTTATCTAAATACTGTTCACTTATATGTTTCACTGTAAACACCTGGTCCACACACCCCCTACCTTTCCTAAAGCCTCCTTGTTCATCTGCTATCCTATTCTCCGTCTTACTCTTAATTCTTTCAATTATAACTCTACCATACACCTTACCAGGTACACTCAACAGACTTATCCCCCTATAATTTTTGCACTCTCTTTTATCCCCTTTGCCTTTATACAAAGGAACTATGCATGCTCTCTGCCAATCCCTAGGTACCTTACCCTCTTCCATACATTTATTAAATAATTGCACCAACCACTCCAAAACTATATCCCCACCTGCTTTTAACATTTCTATCTTTATCCCATCAATCCCGGCTGCCTTACCCCCTTTCATTTTACCTACTGCCTCACGAACTTCCCCCACACTCACAACTGGCTCTTCCTCACTCCTACAAGATGTTATTCCTCCTTGCCCTATACACGAAATCACAGCTTCCCTATCTTCATCAACATTTAACAATTCCTCAAAATATTCCCTCCATCTTCCCAATACCTCTAACTCTCCATTTAATAACTCTCCTCTCCTATTTTTAACTGACAAATCCATTTGTTCTCTAGGCTTTCTTAACTTGTTAATCTCACTCCAAAACTTTTTCTTATTTTCAACAAAATTTGTTGATAACATCTCACCCACTCTCTCATTTGCTCTCTTTTTACATTGCTTCACCACTCTCTTAACTTCTCTCTTTTTCTCCATATACTCTTCCCTCCTTGCATCACTTCTACTTTGTAAAAACTTCTCATATGCTAACTTTTTCTCCCTTACTACTCTCTTTACATCATCATTCCACCAATCGCTCCTCTTCCCTCCTGCACCCACTTTCCTGTAACCACAAACTTCTGCTGAACACTCTAACACTACATTTTTAAACCTAGCCCATACCTCTTCGACCCCATTGCCTATGCTCTCATTAGCCCATCTATCCTCCAATAGCTGTTTATATCTTACCCTAACTGCCTCCTCTTTTAGTTTATAAACCTTCACCTCTC
The DNA here is from genome assembly GCF_038502225.1 of Cherax quadricarinatus. Lineage (NCBI taxonomy): Eukaryota > Metazoa > Arthropoda > Malacostraca > Decapoda > Parastacidae > Cherax > Cherax quadricarinatus. The sequence goes on along the minus strand of NC_091337.1, from coordinate 19,104,099 downwards.
TCTTCCCTGATGCTTCTATTCTCCTTGTATCCCATCTACCTTTTACTCTCAGTGTAGCTACAACTAGAAAGTGATCTGATATATCTGTGGCCCCTCTATAAACATGTACATCCTGAAGTCTACTCAACAGTCTTTTATCTACCAATACATAATCCAACAAACTACTGTCATTTCGCCCTACATCATATCGTGTATACTTATTTATCCTCTTTTTCTTAAAATATGTATTACCTATAACTAAACCCCTTTCTATACAAAGTTCAATCAAAGGGCTCCCATTATCATTTACACCTGGCACCCCAAACTTACCTACCACACCCTCTCTAAAAGTTTCTCCTACTTTAGCATTCAGGTCCCCTACCACAATTACTCTCTCATTTGGTTCAAAGGCTCCTATACATTCACTTAACATCTCCCAAAATCTCTCTCTCTCCTCTGCATTCCTCTCTTCTCCAGGTGCATACACGCTTATTATGACCCACTTCTCGCATCCAACCTTTACTTTAATCCACATAATTCTTGAATTTACACATTCATATTCTCTTTTCTCCTTCCATAACTGATCATTTAACATTACTGCTACCCCTTCCTTTGCTCTAACTCTCTCAGATACTCCAGATTTAATCCCATTTATTTCCCCCCACTGAAACTCTCCTACCCCCTTCAGCTTTGTTTCGCTTAGGGCCAGGACATCCAACTTCTTTTCATTCATAACATCAGCAATCATCTGTTTCTTGTCATCCGCACTACATCCACGCACATTTAAGCAACCCAGTTTTATAAAGTTTTTCTTCTTCTCTTTTTTAGTAAATGTATACAGGAGAAGGGGTTACTAGCCCATTGCTCCCGGCATTTTAGTCGCCTCATACGACACGCATGGCTTACGGAGGAAAGATTCTTTTCCACTTCCCCATGGACAATAGAAGAAATAAAAAAGAACAAGAGCTATTTAGAAAAAGGAGAAAAACCTAGATGTATGTATATATATATATGCATGTGCGTGTCTGTGAAGTGTGACCAAAGTGTAAGTAGGAGTAGCAAGATATCCCTGTTATCTTAGCGTGTTTATGAGACAGAAAAAGAAAACCAGCAATCCTACCATCATGTAAAACAGTTACAGGTTTCCGTTTCACAGTCATCTGGCAGGACGGTAGTACTTCCCTGGGTGGTTGCTGTCTACCAACCTACTACCTGAATCTTATGTCTACTTAAACATTGCAGCATATTCATACTTATAGTGACAGTGTGCAAATTAATTGGGACAGGAGTAAATTTTGTGATTATCTCACATGTCTTACTTATTTAATTTTTTTTATTACACACAGGCCATTTCCCACCAAGGCAGGGTGACCCGAAAAAGAAGAAACACTTTCATCATTTACTCCATCACTGTCTTGCAAGAGGCATGACTAAACTACAATTAAAAAAAAAACGGTTTCCCTGAATCCCTTCATAAATGTTACTTTACTCACACTCCCACAGCATGTTGTCATAAGAACCATTCATTTCCACTCGCTCCTAACACACTCATGCACGCTTGTTGGAAGTCCAAGCCCCTCACACACAAAACCTTCTTTACCCCCCCCTCCCTCCAACCTTTCCATGGGTGACCCCTACCCCACATTTCTTCCACTACACATTTATATGCCCTCCAAGTTATATTTTGTTCCATCTTTAAATGTCTAAACCACCTCAACAACCCTTCTTCTGCCTTCTGGATAGATACCCCGCACCTCCTTCTAATCTCCAAGTTAAGAATTCTCTGCATTATAGTCACACCATACATTGCCCTTAGACACAACATCTCCATTGCCTCCAGCCTTCTCCTTGTTGCAACATTCACCCCCCATGCTTCACTCCCATATAAGAGTGTTGGTACCACTATACTCTCATCCATTCCCTTCTTTGCTTCCATGGATAATGTTCTTTGTCTCCACAGACTTCTCAGTGCTCCCTCACCTTTTTTCCCTTATCAATTCTATGATTAACCTCATCTTTCATAGACCCATCTGCTGACAAGTCCACTCCCAAATATCTGAATACATTCGCCTTCTCCATACTCCCTCCCTCCAATCTGACATCCAATCTTTCATTACCTAATTTTTTTTGCTATCCTCATCACCTTGCTCTTTTCTACGTTCACTTTTAATTTGAAGTAGTAAAAATTCTTGAAAACTGTAGAATGCAGAACAATAAAGAAATACACTAAAAAATATTAAAAATAAAATTTTATACAGTACAAATGGAGAGTGAAGGACCATTTTACAAAGTAATCAGAATGATTGCTATGAGAAATAACGACAAAGTATGAATTTTTTATATTAATTATGAAAGCTAATTTTAGACAGATAAATTGTGGCTAGGGAATATTTAAGCTTTATATGAATACTGTTAATGAAGCAACAAAAAATATGACAAATAAAAATTGAGCAGAACAGTAAAATTATTAAAAAAAAAAAGTAAGGGATATTGCTTTGAATGTAAAGTCATTTAAACTTCTAAAAGGTAAGAAAGGAAAATTTTAAAAGTATAATAATGTAATAGCACATAAAAAAATATAAAGATAACTAGGGTAGGATTTGTATTATTAATTACACAAAGTCTAATGGCAACAGTGAGTCAGTGAGTCTCATAAAGGCTTGCATTGCTAAGGATTTCAGCAAGTAGTTCAAGTTTATATGAGCAACCTGTAGCTGATTTCTCAACTATGATCTTACCCCCCATGAGTAAAACATTAGTGGATACTGTCCTTGTTTTCTCAGAAGAGTTTTCTTTGTCTTTGCAAATGGTTCTGGCACTTGTGAGACACTTCTTTATGTGTAGGTGAGCATGCACACACATGCACGCACATGCACACACATGCACGCACATGCACACACTTTTTCATTGTGATGGACATCATAATTAGGTTCGTGTGTGTACATGTGCACATATATACAATATGTTTCTGCATATGTACCTGAATGTATACATGTATGTGTCTATATACATCTGCATATGCAAAATGTATGTTTATGAATGTTTGTGTACATGTGTGTTCTTATATACACATGTATGTGTATATATACATGTGAATATGTATACATGTACTCACCTGCATGTGGTAGCAGGGATCAAGTCTTAGCTCCTGGACTTGCCGCTTGCCAAATTTACTCCCTCCTAGCCTGGTGGGCCCTATCATACCTACTCTTAAATCTAAGTATGAAGCCTGCCTCCACCTATCCTTCATTGAGATCACTCCACTTCCCAGTCACCCTAAATCTGAAAAGATACTTGCTGACAATTTACAACTCTAACATTCTTCATGCACCTCTACTTCATTACTTTGTTAAATCTTCATTACTGTAGGAGCTTCTGGCTAGCTGTGATGGAATGCTTGACTTCAACTTGCATCACTGTCATCAGAAAATAGCACACAACTTGTAAATCTATCAAAGTACTAATCACTAGAGAATTCTTCACTAGATTCTTTGATCTACGAGAATGGTATATTTATTAGCTCCTCACCTAAAAAAAAAAGTCTGTTTTTCATGATAACCTACTGTGCAATGATGGCACCTGCCTCAACTCTTGAACTATTTTACTGGATATAATTTTCAGGCTTCTGATCCGTGATATCCACTGACCAAACAAAATAACTATATAAATTTTATTTTTTTATGGGGGGCAGGGGGCAAATATCATGAATGTAATCCAATTTTTCCCATATGTTCCTCAGTACAGTTTACACCCATTTTTAATTAAATGTCATTTTCAGGAATGTAAGTACCGTGTTATATGACGGCCAACTGTATTTCCTTAACCTTTCACTGTCTGGACCCCAAGGTTAAAAGTGTTAACAATGTCAAAATTAAAAAAAAAAAAAAAAAAAAAAAAAATTCTGGTGGTAATGAAATAAAGAAAAGATTTTTCCTATCACTATTTACCAAGATACTAAAACATGAATTTGAAGGGTGACGACCCAGCAACAGCAACATCAGTGATTGCCACATCCTCCGAAGTACTTCAGTTTATTTTTTAACTTTTTTCTGAGTTCTTCTAAATTTTTACATTATGACACCCATATCATGCTCAATGTACAAGTGGACACCCATTGCATACAACACAATACTTGCACTAACAGTGTCATCAATACACTGTTTACAAAACATATGTACACAACAATGTTAACAAATCCAAATGTTTCACATTACTACTGCTTACATTTTTTTTTTAACACAACAGCCATCTCTCACCAAGGCAGGGTGACACAAAAAAGAAAGTAACACTTTCACCATCATTCACACATAATGACTGTCTTTACAGAGGCACCCAGATACGACAGTTTAGATGTCACTCCAAACAGCCAATATCCCAAACCCCTCCTTTAAAGTGCAGGCATTGTACTTTCCACCTCCAGGATTCAAGTCTGGCTAACCGGTTTACCTAAATTCCTCCACAAAATGTTACCCTGCTAACACTCCAACAGCTTGTCAGGTCCCCAAAACTATTCATCTTCATTCATTCCTATCTAACATGCCTCACACATGCCTACTGCATGTCCAAGACCCTTGCACACAAAACCTCTTTTACCACCTCCCTCCATCCTTTCCAAGGATGACCCCTACCCCTCCTCCCCTCCACTACAGATTTATACACCTTCCAAGTCATCCTATTTTGCTCCACCCTCTGAATAATACTTTTAGTACCTCCAAACCACCTCCTAATTTCCACACTACAAATTCTCTGCATAATATTTACACCACACATTGCCTTTAGACATGATAATATCTCCACTGCCTCCAGCCTCCTCCTTGCTGCAGCATTTACAACCCATGCTTCACACCCATATAAGAGTGTTGGTACCACTATACTCTTGTACATTCCCTTCTTTGCCTCCAAATATAATGTTTTTTTTTTTTTTTTTATCACACTGGCCGATTCCCACCAAGGCAGGGTGGCCCGAAAAAGAAAAACTTTCACCATCATTCACTCCATCACTGTCTTGCCAGAAGGGTGCTTTACACTACAGTTTTTAAACTGCAACATTAACACCCCTCCTTCAGAGTGCAGGCACTGTACTTCCCATCTCCAGGACTCAAGTCCGGCCTGCCAGTTTCCCTGAACCCCTTCATAAATGTTACTTTGCTCACACTCCAACAGCACGTCAAGTATTAAAAACCATTTGTCTCCATTCACTCCTATCAAACATGCTCACGCATACCTGCTGGAAGTCCAAGCCCCTCGCACACAAAACCTCCTTTACCCCCTCTCTCCAACCTTTCCTAGGCCGACCCCTACCCCGCCTTCCTTCCACTACAGACTGATACACTCTTGAAGTCATTCTGTTTCGCTCCATTCTCTCTACATGTCCGAACCACCTCAACAACCCTTCCTCAGCCCTCTGGACAACAGTTTTGGTAATCCCGCACCTCCTCCTAACTTCCAAACTACGAATTCTCTGCATTATATTCACACCACACATTGCCCTCAGACATGACATCTCCACTGCCTCCAGCCTTCTCCTCGCTGCAACATTCATCACCCATGCTTCACACCCATATAAGAGCGTTGGTAAAACTATACAGTGGACCCCCGGTTAACGATATTTTTTCACTCCAGAAGTATGTTCAGGTGCCAGTACTGACCGAATTTGTTCCCATAAGGAATATTGTGAAGTAGATTAGTCCATTTCAGACCCCCAAACATACACGTACAAACGCACTTACATAAATACACTTACATAATTGGTCGCATTCGGAGGTGATCGATGTGGGGGTCCACTGTACTCTCATACATTCCCCTCTTTGCCTCCAAGGACAAAGTTCTTTGTCTCCACAGACTCCTAAGTGCACCACTCACTCTTTTCCCCTCATCAATTCTATGATTCACCTCATCTTTCATAGACCCATCCGCTGACACGTCCACTCCCAAATATCTGAATACATTCACCTCCTCCATACTCTCTCCCTCCAATCTGATATTCAATCTTTCATCACCTAATCTTTTTGTTATCCTCATAACCTTACTCTTTCCTGTATTCACCTTTAATTTTCTTCTTTTGCACACCCTACCAAATTCATCCACCAATCTCTGCAACTTCTCTTCAGAATCTCCCAAGAGCACAGTGTCATCAGCAAAGAGCAGCTGTGACAACTCCCACTTTGTGTGTGATTCTTTATCTTTTAACTCCACGCCTCTTGCCAAGACCCTCGCATTTACTTCTCTTACAACCCCATCTATAAATATATTAAACAACCACGGTGACATCACACATCCTTGTCTAAGGCCTACTTTTACTGGGAAATAATTTCCCTCTTTCCTACATACTCTAACTTGAGCCTCACTATCCTCGTAAAAACTCTTCACTGCTTTCAGTAACCTACCTCCTACACCATACACTTGCAACATCTGCCACATTGCCCCCCTATCCACCCTGTCATACACCTTTTCCAAATCCATAAATGCCACAAAGACCTCTTTAGCCTTATCTAAATACTGTTCACTTATATGTTTCACTGTAAACACCTGGTCCACACACCCCCTACCTTTCCTAAAGCCTCCTTGTTCATCTGCTATCCTATTCTCCGTCTTACTCTTAATTCTTTCAATAATAACTCTACCATACACTTTACCAGGTATACTCAGCAGACTTATCCCCCTACAATTTTTGCACTCTCTTTTATCCCCTTTGCCTTTATACAAAGGAACTATGCATGCTCTCTGCCAATAACTAGGTACCTTACCCTCTTCCATACATTTATTAAATAATTGCACCAACCACTCCAAAACTATATCCACACCTGCTTTTAACATTTCTATCTTTATCCCATCAATCCCGGCTGCCTTACCCCCTTTCATTTTACCTACTGCCTCACGAACTTCCCCCACACTCACAACTGGCTCTTCCTCACTCCTACAAGATGTTATTCCTCCTTGTCCTATACACGAAATCACAGCTTCCCTATTTTCATCAACATTTAACAATTCCTCACAATATTCCCTCCATCTTCCCAATACCTCTAACTCTCCATTTAATAACTCTCCTCTCCTATTTTTAACTGACAAATCCATTTGTTCTCTAGGCTTTCTTAACTTGTTAATCTCACTCCAAAACTTTTTCTTATTTTCAACAAAATTTGTTGATAACATCTCACCCACTCTCTCATTTGCTCTCTTTTTACATTGCTTCACCACTCTCTTAACCTCTCTCTTTTTCTCCATATACTCTTCCCTCCTTGCATCACTTCTACTTTGTAAAAACTTCTCATATGCTAACTTTTTCTCCCTTACTACTCTCTTTACATCATCATTCCACCAATCGCTCCTCTTCCCTCCCGCACCCACTTTCCTGTAACCACAAACTTCTGTTGAACACTCTAACACTACATTTTTAAACCTACCCCATACCTCTTCGACCCCATTGCCTATGCTCTCATTAGCCCATCTATCCTCCAATAGCTGTTTATATCTTACCCTAACTGCCTCCTCTTTTAGTTTATAAACCTTCACCTCTCTCTTCCCTGATGCTTCTATTCTCCTTGTATCCCATCTACCTTTTACTCTCAGTGTAGCTACAACTAGAAAGTGATCTGATATATCTGTGGCCCCTCTATAAACATGTACATCCTGAAGTCTACTCAACAGTCTTTTATCTACCAATACATAATCCAACAAACTACTGTCATTTCGCCCTACATCATATCTTGTATACTTATTTATCCTCTTTTTCTTAAAATACGTATTACCTATAACTAAACCCCTTTCTATACAAAGTTCAATCAAAGGGCTCCCATTATCATTTACACCTGGCACCCCAAACTTACCTACCATACCCTCTCTAAAAGTTTCTCCTACTTTAGCATTCAGGTCCCCTACCACAATTACTCTCTCACTTGGTTCAAAGGCTCCTATACATTCACTTAACATCTCCCAAAATCTCTCTCTCTCCTCTGCATTCCTCTCTTCTCCAGGTGCATACATGCTTATTATGACCCACTTCTCGCATCCAACCTTTACTTTAATCCACATAATTCTTGAATTTACACATTCATATTCTCTTTTCTCCTTCCATAACTGATCATTCAACATTACTGCTACCCCTTCCTTTGCTCTAACTCTCTCAGATACTCCAGATTTAATTCCATTTATTTCCCCCCACTGAAACTCCCCTACCCCCTTCAGCTTTGTTTCGCTTAGGGCCAGGACATCCAACTTCTTTTCATTCATAACATCAGCAATCATCTGTTTCTTGTCATCCGCACTACATCCACGCACATTTAAGCATCCCAGTTTTATAAAGTTTTTCTTCTTCTCTTTTTTAGTAAATGTCTACAGGAGAAGGGGTTACTAGCCCATTGCTCCCGGCATTTTAGTCGCCTCATACGACACGCATGGCTTATGGAGGAAAGATTCTTTTCCACTTCCCCATGGACAATAGAAGAAATAAAGAAGAACAAGAGCTATTTAGAAAAAGGAGAAAAACCTAGATGTATGTATATATATATATGCATGTGCATGTCTGTGAAGTGTGACCAAAGTGTAAGTAGGAGTAGCAAGATATTCCTGTTATCTAGCGTGTTTATGAGACAGAAAAAGAAACCAGCAATCCTCCCATCATGCAAAACAGTTACAGGTTTCTGTTTCACAGTCATCTGGCAGGACGGTAGTACTTCCCTGGGTGGTTGCTGTCTACCAACCTACTTAATGCTCCACTCACCATTTTTCCTTCATCTATTCTATGGTTAACCTCATCCTTCATAAACCCATCCACTGATAAATCTACTTCCAAATATCTGAACACATTCACTTCTTCCATACTCCCTCCCTCCAGCATGATATCTAATTTTTCTTTACCTAACTTCTTTGATACCCTCATCATCTTTCTCTTATCTATGTTCACTTTTAACTTCCTTCATTTACATACCTTTATAGACACTTGTCATGTTTCTAGAACTGACCTTGAAGCACAGTGATGTTATACACTTTTCACACATACGAGCATCCTTTTGCTTTATTGGGTGTCTTGTTGTGTGTGCACAGCCATAATATCTATTCTGAGCCCATTTTTTTTTGTTTGTAGCAAGAAGTGTCGTAATCACCAAACTTCAAATAAGAGGATATATGGTGATCTGTATGGCAGCACATGTGTAATGCAGGTGTTGTGACCTGGTATTTGTGTATTATTTGCTTGATAATAGACAAACAAAAGCGAGAATATGGTGGTATGGTATGGTATGCACTGAGAATTGCAATGTCCACAAGATAGAAGAAGAGTTTAATGTACCACCTGTAACTCTTGCAGATACAATCTGCTAATCCAGTCTGCATGTCACATCTGTCCACCAAATGCATATTGGCAGTGTAATGCATGACAGCAACTGGTCTCAGAATGGGTTCATTAGTTTCTCTATTCATCCTTCTAGTGTGTTTCATTTCATGCTGTTGAATTGATGTCGGCAATATCACATCACGTTTATCATACCACTGAAATGTTATGATGTCATAGGCTTGAGACACCTGCACCTTACTAGTACCAGTGCCTGTTTTGAAGCTGGGCAAATGTTTATGTTTTCCATACACTGTACCACACACGTCTATTATGTTCACATGCAGGAAATCACTGAATATAATATATGCCCCTCACCAAAATAAGATTCCATAATTTTTCTCACCACATCGCCTGAAATGTCCAATAATCTGGTATCTTTCAATGTTTTGCTTCCTGTGAACATAATCAGACCCAATACCAGACCAGTTTCTAAACATGAACAGCTTGATACCAAAGCATTTCCTCTTGCTTGATCTGTATATACTGCTTGAACAACAGTCTGCTTTTGAAAAGGCTCAAAGACTCTTTGATAACACATACACACTGAACTTCCGTTTTCGATACATAAAAACATCCATGGTTTTGTCTGAGAAGTGTAGCATACATAGCAGCAGAATAAGTCTGTTGATGGGGATGAGATCACTGACAGTGGGAGTACATATAAGGTGGTCAGTCAGCCAGAATGCTAAACCATTATGCTTATACACATGTGACATAAACATTATTGGGGCAAAGAAGAAATACATCTCAGCCAAAGTTCTGTCCTTCCATTGGTGCAGCCACGATTGTGGTGAAACTAACGTGTTTGCCATTGTATACTGGAAGTATCTGTGGGTTTCCCTCACTATAATTTGCATCAAGAAACCATCAAAATATAGCTCAAAGAATTCAAGTTCACTGGCATCATTCCCAAGGGTACAGTTGGGCTGGATTCCACTGTGTGTCCTCATACTGATAGGGACTGGGCACAAAATCTGTGTCCTCCTGCCAATCTCAGTTACAGTCTGGAGGCAGTTGCTGGATATCTGTGGCTGGTTGTAATGGTTGTTCTAATAGTGGTTGTGTGAGAGTGGTGGCTGCCACTGTGGGTTGTTGGGGTGGGCATTGTGAAGCATGGCTCCCAGACTGCACTTGCATTGATGCCAAGTGGCTCTTTGTGCCACCACCTGTGGCACCAGCATTGACCCCTGCTACTACCCACATCAATTGATGCACTATCATCCTCACTATCACTGTCTGTCACCAGTGTTGGGTCCCAGGATGTACTATGTTCCCTGTGGATAGTAATAAACACACTACCAGACTGTGTGCAGAGCAATATTGATGCTTCACAGCCAAATAATCATCTTCACTATTACTGGACTGGTCATCGATTGCTAGGAAATCAAAGTTCACATCACAACATTCATCATCAGTACTCACATCTGTGCCCAAGCCACGGATGAATACAGGTTTTCTAATACAGAGTGGTGGGCGAGTTCTGTATTAAAAAACCCCAGACATGGATGGTTGTAGGTTACCCTGGTTTTCAGTGATATTTCTGGATTTCTGAGTGTCACTTTCAGTAATTAAACGTTCAAAACCAGAGAACTCATCCTCGGTTCCATCATCCTCATTGATGGAGCTATCACTGGGAAATAAAATCCATTGAATGTGCCTGGGAGTGAGTCTTTTGTGTTCATGTAGCATCATGAACAAAGTGTACTAAAGATGGTGTTCCCACAATGTACTGTGGCAGCCCTGATTTTTTGTATACTGCACACACACACATACACACACTGACAACACAGATTCATTCTCTTACATGCAGATCTACCAGGCCTCTAGTGCCAAATCTGAGGACATTAGAATTTATGAGTAGATCTACATATGCAACCCTGACATCAATAATGTAGATCTACATAAGAGACGATGAAAGTGTTAAAGTATTATTTTTTGGTGCTGTAACAGGAAAGATATTAAAATGTGCTTTCATATAAAATTAGTTTCTGTATTGAATGAAGTTGCCACTTGTAACTACAGTATATGATAATTACTTGCAATTTTCCTAATGAATTTTTATGATTACATAAATTATGAGGGAGGCCTCAAATATTACCTGATCCTTGGGCTACTCATAATGTTAATTTGGTTTTGGTTCTGAAGTATACTTGGAGAGTGTTCCAAGGATGAATGCCCCCATGGCCCAGTACCAGACCAGGCCTCCCAGTGGATCAGGGCCTGCACACATTTTGCATAGGATTGATAAAATGCACCTTTCTTTACTTTGCTATGGAATTACTAACCAGTAACCATGATAAAAAAGTATTCTCAACTGCATCACTTTAAGATAAAATGCCATGTAGTAATAAGGTAATGCAAAACAGTTCTATGTACAGTTTACAAAAGCATAAATAACATACTCATGGTGCGTATAAGGCTCCACTCATCCTGAAGGAAGGCTCCATAGTGTCCCCGGCGAGCAATGGCCTGAGGGCATCCCAAATTTAAATCAACAGCATCACAGTTTGGTGCTGCAAGCCTACATGCCTCCACGAAGGTATCTGGATCATTGGAACAGAACTGTTGACAGAATTAATATATGATGTTAGAATACAGTATTCTAAGGTAAAATTAAAACACTACTCAAATTTCAAAGTGACAAAACATATTTAATATGGTACAGATCTTTGTGGAGTTCAGGATACTGTTTGTAGAATTAAGCAACAAACTTGTAGACACGACACTTAATCTAAAATGAAGAACCATAGAAGCAAAATGTGCACTTGCAGTGGTGAAAATAGAATTAAAGCAATGCTGCCAAACTAAACCAAATGAAGCCCAACAACAGCCTACTGATACAACTAACAAGATAAATGACTTTTTTCAACTATAGGATCAAATCTCGCCAGTAAAATTCCAGGTACCAACGCACAAGCAAGCGATTACTTAGATGAGAATTTCTCAACCTCCTATCTTGCACCTACCGAGCCCACAGAAGTCACTGCGATTATTAAGTCACTTAAAAATAAATCAGGAAATCTGGCTCAAGTTCCTCCATTATTGTACAAACGAGTGGTTCATGTTCTCTCACCTGCTATTTCATTACTCTTTAACAAATCACTAGAAACCAGTACTTTCCCGGCACTACTCAAGATAGCCAGGGTCACACCAATACACAAAGGTGGTGACCCCACAGATGTAAACAACTACAAGCCAATTTCAAACTTATCATTTGTTGCGAATTATGCCCATGCCCAACATTTTATTGTATATATGTTAATGCTAATATTGTATTATATTATGTTGTTTTGTTTGGCATTATATTAACCTTTTGACTGTCGCAACCCCCAATCCTGAGGTGTCTCCTGGTGTTGCAAAATTTAAAAAAAAAAAAAAAAAATGATTTTTTCTTATGAAATGATAGAGAATCTTTTAAGGATTGTAATGGCACCAAAAAAAAAAAAATGTATTTTGATGGAAAACTGACAGAACTGATGCTAGAGTGTCAGAAAACTGACGCTCTAGTGAAGTTAGCGACCTCAGCGATATTTACAAATAGGCGATTTCGCCCAATTTGAGCCCTATTTTTGGCTAATTCCATTGTTCCAGTTGACCAAACTCATAGCTATTTGTTTAGAACTCAATTTTTTCTATCGCTTGAGTACAAGAAACTGCCCATTTACCAATCTCAACTACCCAATAATGTGGTCAGAAATTTGCAATTTGGCCAATTTCATGAAAATTAAAAAATGTGACAATTTCAAAATAAGGTCCAGAATGAACAATGCAGACATTCCTAGCTCTAAAATAACATTTTCTTTATTCATCAGTCATGTCTCCAGGCCCCTCTGATATTACTCTTGCTTTCTATTTTGAATTTTTATTCAAACAAAAAATAGAAGATTTACTGTTATGCAGACTACTGCAATATTGTAATAATTGTACAAATAATGTCAACCCATTCATGACTGCATATTAGAATGGCTACTTGGACATTTATTGGACAATGACATCATTTGTTTACTTTTGAACATCAGTAAAAATCAAACATTTCCCCTACTTTGAGCTCCATTTCAAGGTTCTTTTTATAGTAAAACCAATCAAAATCACCTCTATTTCTATAATATGTTTTCCAAGAAAACGAGAATACAACCATAAATACTATATGAAAATAGACCACAAAGTTGGCATTTTAATTAAAAAAAATGGTCGGAGTTTTTTTTTCTCATTATGCACTACGTGCTCCAGGATTTGTTTTATATGGTGTACACTGACCACACAGACCCATTCTCTCACATGTGGGCCTACCAGCTTTCTCCTGCTTGATTTGAAGCCGCTAGAGTTTATGAGTATACTATATACGTCAAACACGGTACCTTGTAAGACGTATATATACGGCCGAAACAATCAAAGGGTTAAGCATGTGATTTTCATGTAGTGGGAAACCACCAGTTAGAGTGCCGGTTACTAGTTCAGGTACTGGCCTGTCTCCCTCAAAGTCATGTGACCCAACCTGACATCAGCTTACCACTCAATGGTATAGGCAGTAGGTTCACACACTCACTCCGGAGTAGTACTCTGCCTTGTACTCTCACACCTAGTCTGATCTGTGATTTCTAGAGTTCTCTATTCATATACAGATCCCTTGCATGGGATTATTGATGAAACTTCCTGTATGGATAATTTGAATTTAATGTCTCGTTGAAGACATTGATAAGGGTTACGTTAGCAAGTATCAGTTACTTCATATCATATATTGATTGCCTAACTCTACTACTGGGAATTATGTCTTCCCAGTAAACGCTTGTGTCGTAACAATAGCTGTGTATATATAATTGTACCCTTTATGTTTAAAGGAAAAAGATAAGTAATTTTATTGCTCTATATTAAGATTATGGTTCATAGAGATATGAGGATCCTATCCAAGTTTTATTGTTATTAAAGACATGGATTTCACTTGTGAGTTTTGGTCATCCTACAGAAAGTAAGAAGGTTAACAAAGAAAGTCTTTGGTTAAAAAGGCTATATTTGCTGCATTAAAACCTTGTTGCTATTGGAGTTCTCCCCGAGACAAAGAGCCAACATCGCAACTGATACCCCATCAAGGATCAGTGTGGCCTAATGTTAAACGCTCCATACGCAACAAATGGGGGCCTGTCCAGGAGTCTGATCTATATTCCACCCAATAAATGGATGCCCTGCATCCAGGAGTCTGACCCAAGAAAAAGGATCGATGCAGTATATTACCACAACAAATGGAAGTTCCTTCTTTCTGGTTAAAATGGATGACCTAAAAAAGTTAGAGTATGGCAATCTGTATAGAGAAATCTTTAGAACGGGAAGTTGCTGACTTGAGTATTAATACTGACTCCCAGCATGATGACTACTGATGTTTGGCTCTTACTTACCACTCACCCAGAAGACAAGCAACCACGGGGTATAAGGAACTATGTTGAGTATAGACTTTGTCTCTACCTTCTCTTCCCCATTGCTATTGGTATTGGCGACACCATTACTGGGCAGAGTGAAAGGATTGATTTTGGCAGGTTTTTGGTAAGTGCCTCCCTATACGTTTGGAGCATCAACGATTGGCTTGATTGTCTCCTTGGGTGTCAGTGCTGCCAAGAGCATCCACACGATGGGAGCTAGCATGATTGGTGCTGCTGTCTGTGCCCCTCATAAAAACCAAGACCCTTTATTTACAGTCATTTTCTGTTAGTCACTGCTGCTCTGGGACAAAGCATATAATTCTAGTTGCTACACTGAAAGGCAAGTTAAAGCGATGACATTTAGGAACAGAGCCTACTCTGGTTCCTTGATGTTCGCTGCAGGTTGACATGAGCTTTATCAATTTGTTCTGCGGCCTTGTTGGCATTGTTGGTTCAGCTACGGCTCTAGCTGATGCTGCTGGTGCCTCTTTGTGCGATTTCTGTAAACAGAAATCTTTGTAGTGCTATTGGTCTCACTGGTCTTATTATTGACATTTTGGAGACATCAAAGACTAAGATGAGAAACAAAACTTGTATTTTTCAAGCTTTAATGGAAACAAAAAGTGTGTGGTGTGAGATTGTGTTATCACCTCTGGCCCTCTGTAATGAGTGTTGAGTGGAGATGAGGCAAAACTGTAAAGGGTACTCTTGGAGAGAGAACTCACGGATGATGCTACAGTCACGGGTGACATGCTACAGTCACGGGTGACATGCTACAGTCACTGGTGACACCACATAAAATTCTTCACAGGAATTTGCCTAAGGGAATAGTAAAGGAGTTGTCAAACTACTGTCACTTGAAGAGACATTAACAGTGCTTTTGACAGGATGTCCAAGTCGGGGAAGTCACTGTCTGAGTCGGACTTGTCAGAAGCACTCATGGCAAACAACATGTGCTTTCTCATGTTGTTTTCCTCATGTGTGAGCCAGCGGTTGTCTTCCTGTCTCTGTTACTGTCTGAGTCGTTGCTCCAGCAACTTGTGTTGTGACTCAGCTGCGAGGAGGCATAGAGGAACGGCTCATTTGAACCCCAAGATATTCCTGCATCTTTTCTTCTGAGTATCTTGCTCAGAACTTCCTTCATCGCCTGGAATAAAGGTCATTTTGAAGGTACACATGTCCAGCAGAGGGACATATGAGAGAAGACGCGATGGACAGTTCGGAGGGAAAGACAGAAACTCTCCATATCCTCTTTAAGATGTCGCTGTTCTTGATGCCTGGAAAAGGTTTCACTCCCAGCATTAGTATTTCATGTGTGCTTCCTGACATACTAGCCTCTGTCTTACAAGCTAATCCCTGAGCAAGAGCCTGCATATGCCTTCTGAGACACTAGCTTCTGTTTAATAAGCTAGTCCCTGAGCAGAAGTCAGCATACACTTCTGACATACTAGCCTCTGTCATATAAGCTAGTCCCTGAGCAGGAGTCAGCATACACTTCTGACATACTAGTAAACTGGCAAGCCTCTGAGCAGAACCTGATTGACTGTTCTATCATGTATGGTCATTATGGGGATAATGGTGGAACTGACACCGAAAATGCATACCCCTATGAAGCTGAGGATGACAAATACAGTGGACCCCCGCATAGCGAACTTAATCCGTGCAAGAGGGCTGGCTGTTATGCGAAATGTTCGCTATGCGAATGAATTTTCCCCATAAGAAATAATGGAAATAAAATTAATCCGTGCAAGACACCCAAAAGTATGAAAAAAAAAATTTTTTACCACAAAAAAATGTTAATTTTAGTACACACAAACTGAAAAAGGCATGCACAATTACATGACACTTACTTTTATTGAAGATCTGGTGATGATTGATGGGATGGGAGGAGGGGAGAGAGAGTGTTAGTGTTTAGAAGGGGAATCCCCTTCCATTAGGACTTGAGGTAGCAAGTCCTTTTCTGGGGTTACTTCCCTTCTTCTTTTAATGCCACTAGGACCAGCTTCAGAGTCACTGGACTTCTTTCGCACAACATATCTGTCCATAGTGGCCTGTACCTCTCGTTCCTTTAAGATTTGTCTAAAGTGGTTCACAACAGTGTCATTGTAACAGTCACCAGCACGGCTTGCAATAGCTGTGTGAGGGTGATTTTCATCAAAAAAGGTTTGCACTTCAAGCCATTTTGCACACATTTCCTTAATCTTTGAAGTAGGCAATTCCTTCAATTTCTCTCTCCCCTCCTTTGAACCAGTTTCCCCAGGTCTGGCCTCTTGCTCTTGAAGTTGATCTATCAGCTCATCAGTGGTTAGTTCTTCATTGTCCTCCTCCACCAACTCTTCCACATCCTCCCCACTAACCTCCAACCCCAAGGACTTCCCCAATTCCACAATTGATTCCTCAACTGGCATAATCATCTCAGGGTTAGCCTCAAACCCTTCAAAATCCCTTTTGTCTACACATTCTGGCCACAGTTTCTTCCAAGCAGAGTTCAAGGTTCTCTTAGTCACTCCCTCCCAAGCCTTACCTATAAGGTTTACACAATTGAGGATATTAAAGTGATCCTTCTAAAACTCTTTTAGAGTCAATCGAGTGTCTGTGGTCACTTCAAAGCACTTTTGAAACAGAGCTTTTGTGTACAGTTTCTTGAAGTTGGAAATGACCTGCTGGTCCATGGGCTGCAGGAGAGGAGTGGTATTAGGAGGCAAAAACTTCACCTTAATGAAGCTCATGTCCCCATAAAGTCGCTCTGCCACGTCTGTAGGATGACCAGGGGCATTGTCTAACACCAGGAGGCACTTAAGTTCTAATTTCTTTTCAGTTAGGTAATCTTTCACATTGGGGGCAAATGCATGGTGTAACCAGTTATAGAAAAATTCCCTAGTGACCCATGCCTTACTGTTTGCCCTCCACAGCACACACAAATTATCCTTGAGGACATTCTTTTGCCTGAACGCTCTGGGAGTTTCAGAGTGATACACTAATAAAGGCTTAACTTTGCAATCACCACTAGCATTGGCACACATCAACAAAGTAAGCCTGTCTTTCATAGGCTTATGTCCTGGGAGTGCCTTTTCCTCCTGAGTAATGTAGGTCCTGCTTGGCATTTTCTTCCAGAACAGGCCTGTTTCATCACAATTAAACACTTGTTCAGGTTTCAGTCCTTCAGTTTCTATGTACTCCTTGAATTCCTGCACATATTTTTCAGCCGCTTTGTGGTCCGAACTGGCAGCCTCACCATGCCGTATCACACTATGGATGCCACTACGCTTCTTAAATCTCTCAAACCAACCTTTGCTGGCCTTAAATTCACTCACATCATCACTAGTTGCAGGCATTTTTTTAATTAAATCGTCATGCAACTTCCTAGCCTTTTCACATATGATCGCTTGAGAGACGCTATCTCCTGCTAGATGTTTTTCATTTATCCACACCAATAAGAGTCTCTCAACATCTTCCATCACTTGCAATCTTTGTTTCGAAAACACAGTTAAACCTTTGGCAACAACAGCTTCCTTGATTGCCGTTTTCTTGCCCACAATAGAAGAGATGGTTGATTTTGGTTTCTTGTACAACCTGACCAGGTCGGTGATACGTACTCCACTTTCATACTTATCAATGATCTCTTTCTTTATTTCAATAGGAATCCTAACCCTTATTGCTGTAGGGTTGGAACTAGAAGCTTTCTTGGGGCCCATGGTCACTTATTTTCCAGAAACACCACCGAAAACACTGTAATAATACGAAATATTCCGAGTGTATGCTTGAATGTTACCGCGGAGGCTGGCTGGTAAACAATGGCACAGGCGGCACATGTGAGGCTGGCTGAGGGCGCACATTGGACGCGTCTCGGACGAAGGCCGCTGAGCGGGTTTTTGTCCACTATGCGGGGCAAAATTTTAGCGAACAAAGCGTCCGCTATGCGGATTGTCCGCTATGCAAGGCGTCCGCTATGCGGGGGTCCACTGTATTAGTATAACCCATGCAAGTTTGGTGCTGAAGACACTGGCTTTGTTGATTCACGAGAGTACACCAACATGTCCCTGGCAGTATGTTTCTGGGAACAAACTATTGGCTTCCCAAGTAGAGAGTTGGAAGGCGAAGAGAATTAGTATTCAGGTTGAGGACGTCTTAGTTGTTCTAAAGGTTTTGATGGTGACCAGCACCGTAGAGTCGTCCCGTGAGTGATAAACCTCACTGTGAGTATCACTGAAGAAGACCCCCTCTGATGATTTCCTTGATGTCCATACTTGAGCACTGCAGCTCGTAATTTTCAGACGCTGGAGTAGAGTAGTCGTCCTTATAATTGACAATTTCGGCATATTTGTCAGAGGGGGTATTGTTCTAAAGGTCTTGATGGTGACCAGCACTGTCGAGTCATCCCACGAGTTATACACCTCACTGTGAGTATCACTGAAGAAGACCCCCTCTGATGATTTCTCTGATGTCCATACTTGAGCGTTGCAGCATGTAATTTTCAGACGCCGGAGTAGTCACCCTCATAATTGACAATTTTGGCATATTCTTCAGAGGTGCTGCCACCACCTCTCTTGGCATCTCTTCCAGTTTTGGAGCTGTGTTGTGAGCTCCTGCTGCTGGACCCACTCACCTTAGTGTTCCAGAGGGAAGTGCAAGTGCGGCTGTTTTGTCGACTAGACAATATATCTGAGGTTGGTAAGGGACTCTGAATGGGCAACGCTCAGGGCTTCTGCCATTCCTGCTGCACTGAGCTGGATGACAGCTTTGTGGTAGATAGCATGAATGTTTAGTTCAACTTAGTATGCAGAGTTATACCACTTAAGGTATACAGTGGAACCTTAAATTTCGAACTTAATCCATTCCAGGAGCTAGTTCTAAACTCAAAAAGTTTGAAAGGCGAAGCAATATTTCCCATAAGAAATAATGGAAAGACAATTAACCTGTTCCAAAAACCCAAAAGTATTCACAAAAAAATACATTTTATAGATAGTATTACATTATAGTTTTACATACACACAATAAATATAGTGTATAATTATTAATAAAAGTAAAAGTAGGCCTTAGACAAGGATGTGTGATGTCACCGTGGTTGTTTAATATATTTATAGATGAGGTTGTAAGAGAAGTAAATGCGAGGGTCTTGGCAAGAGGCGTGGAGTTAAAAGATAAAGAATCACACATAAAGTGGGAGTTGTCACAGTTGCTCTTTGCTGATGACACTGTGCTCTTGGGAGATTCTGAAGAGAAGTTGCAGAGATTGGTGGATGCATTTGGTAGGGTGTGCAAAAGAAGAAAATTAAAAGTGAATACAGGAAAGAGTAAGGTTATGAGGATAACAAAAAGATTAGGTGATGAAAGATTGGACATCAGATTGGAGGGAGAGAGTATGGAGGAGGTGAATGTATTCAGATATTTGGGAGTGGACGTGTCAGCGGATGGGTCCATGAAAGATGAGGTGAATCATAGAATTGATGAGGGGAAGACGGTGAGTGGTGCACTTAGGAGTCTGTGGAGACAAAGAACTTTGTCCTTGGAGGCAAAGAGGGGAATGTATGAGAGTAGTTTTACCAACGCTCTTATATGGGTGTGAAGCATGGGTGATGAATGTTGCAGCGAGGAGAAGGCTGGAGGGCAATGTGTGGTGTGAATACAATGCAGAGAATTCGTAGTTTGGAAGTTAGGAGGAGGTGCGGGATTACCAAAACTGTTGTCTAGAGGGCTGAGGAAGGGTTGTTGAGGTGGTTCGGACATGTAGAGAGAATGGAGCGAAACAGAGTGACTTCAAGAGTGTATCAGTCTGTAGTGGAAGGAAGGCGGGGTAGGGGTCGGCCTAGGAAAGGTTGGAGGAAGGGGGTAAAGGAGGTTTTGTGTGCGAGGGGCTTGGACTTCCAGCAGGCATGCGTGAGCATGTTTGATAGGAGTGAATGGAGATAAATGGTTTTTAATATTTGACGTGCTGTTGGAGTGTGAGCAAAGTAACATTTATGAAGGGGTTCAGGGAAACCGGCAGGCCGGACTTGAGTCCTGGAGATGGGAAGTACAGTGCCTGCACTCTAAAGGAGGGGTGTTAATGTTGCAGATTAAAAACTGTAATGTATAGCACCCTTCTGGCAAGACAGTGATGGAGTGAATGAGGTAAAAGTTTTTCTTTTTCGGGCCACCCTGCCTTGGTGAGAATCGGCCAGTGTGATAATAAAAAAAAATAATAAAATAAAAATAATTATTAATAAATTTAAATAAACATATAAAATAACATTTTTACTTACCTTTATTGAAGATTGGTGATGACATCTGGAAGATAGGGAGGGAGGGAGGGAGGGAGGGAGGGAGGGAGTTGGGGTTAATGTTTGGAAGGGGAATCCCCCTCCATAAGGACTTTAGGTATCAAAGCCCTCTCTAGGGTTACTTCCCTTCTCTGTCTTTTAATGCCACTAGAGCCAGCTTGAGAGTCACTGGACCCCTGTCTCACAAAATAACTGTTCACAGTCCTCTGTTTCTGGCACCTCTTTAACATTTCCCTAAAATGGGACATGGTTCTGTCACTGAACTTGTTGCAAAGATGGCTTGTTTCAGCTTGCTCAGGGGTGGTACTTCTCCACAAACATTTGGACATCATTCACTGTATCATGCTTTAAACTGAGTTTTTATGTAGTCTTTATTTTGTTTAATTCTGGTAATTAATTGACATGGTTGCACTTGTGTTTAATACAGTTATTTTCAATAACAAAAAAAAAAAAGTAGATCAAAGTTTTTTTACACGTTTTCAAATGTAAAAAAAAAAAAAGATCTACTTTTTTTACATACTTTCAAATGTTGAAAAAATGCAGATCTACGTTTGGACAGTTTAAAGGTTAAAGAACTATTTAAAAATGAGACTTAAATAAACTAACCTGTGAAAATGGTAAGTTATTTATAAAATTAATTTTTCATCTGACTTAGAGTTGTCCTATTCTAAATATTATGCAAACTTAGGTGATTACCAATACATTGTCATGAAAATGCAATGAGTAACCAGTGTGGCTTTGCTGCTGCTGCCTCATACCCTCTTGTGTAGAGAAACTAATGTTCAAGCATTTACTTGCACTCCATATGTATTTGAAGTTGTCCACAAGTATGTAGGTTTCTGAAGGTATATTCATGTTAAAAAGATAAGTGACTATTGAATAGAATAGCAATTATTAATCTAATTTTCTATCTCTTTTTTGTTCACTTACACTCACCCAAAGGACTGTAATCATACAATTCCTAATATAGCTATTGCCAATTAAATCTTAAGTTAATCTTAATTTGCTAAGATACTCCTCCAGTATGGCTTTAATAGAAACAATGTACATGTATCATGCCAAGACAAATCGAATCCCATTATTAAATCTGCCATTTGTACTAATATTAAATGATCTGACTACCTAACTATTTTAAACCTAATTACAGTGGTACCCCGAGTTTTAAACTTAATCCATTCCAGGAGCTAGTTCTAAAGTCGAAATGTTCAAAATTCAAAGCAGTATTTCCCATAAGAAATAATGTAAATCCAATTAATTCGCTCCTGCTGTCTATCATAATTCATCTAATATGACATAATAAACAATATAAATATCATAAAAACCTGATATACACTAAAAAATGAATAAAATATGTATGTCATTATGTTTGTGGTGGCGGAGGAGGACGCAGTCGTGGGCATTGCTGCTCCAACTATGAAAATGTCTTCCCATTCTTTCCTCCTTCAGACGTGTTAGCATAAGAGAAAGCGGAGTTTGTAGCGCTAACTTCATTAGATCACTTCTTTCATAAGAAAACTATAACGTAGAAATGAAATAGTGTACGTACACCATTTACATACCTTGCAGACGACAGGCTTTAAACTCCACAACTTGCACCTGTGCTGGCATGCAGGAACACATTAAAATCATTAAGAGTGTGTTATTAGTCATGAAGATGCCATATTAATAATAATAACACAATAATAATCACTCTGAGGCACATTAAATGTCATATAAAATGTTAATATAGACATTTTGCTTAATCCATCTATGATATTTTTTCAAAATTATATAAAAAAACATGCTACGTAACATATAAACACATAAATTAACATAAATATGAGATGTTTTTCCAGTCGGTTTGACGAAGTGAACAAAAACCAATTGTTGTTGTTGATACCAGGCTGGTAACAACAACAACTGATTTGTTTACAAAACTCGCAAACATGGGGGTTACATCCCTACCACACGTTGATACCTACCTACCTTACTATTCACCTTGCACCCTATATTAAGAACATTAACCCTTTGACTGTCGCAGGCCCCTTTCTGAAACTCATTCTATTCGCAAAATATTCGAAAAAAAAAATTGTTTTTTCTTACCAAAATGTTAGGATTATTTTGCTGAGTGTTTTAAGCCAAAAAGAAATTTTTTGGCCATCAGTACTTACCAAGATATAGAGATGCAAAGTTGGCAAAAAATAAGCGGCATATGGCAAAAGCGGCAAATGCCGCCCACCCGGTATTGTTTTATTTACTCCAATTCGAAGGTTTCTTGTATTTTCCAATATTTTTCTTTTCTAAGTAACTTATGTGGCCTGTGAGACCAAAGTAAGGTGCACTGTTCAAATATACACTCATCATTTACAACACAATAACTGAACAAACATTATCACTATTAGATTGTGTATAAAACTTGTTTACACAAACAAACAATACAAAACATTGTTTATTACTATTGTTCTATAATATATAAACATATGTACAGTCACTGAACACTTTCCTAGAACTGCTGCAGCTGCAGAGTGGTACTAGACACTCCTCACACATAAAACGAGTGTCTCTGCGTGTTTGTGGGTGTTTTATGGTATGTCCACATACAAAACACCTCTTCTGAGCACTTTTCTTGAAAGCAGTAGGAGGCAGTTGTATGGGGTAGTGATCACCAGGCCTCAAACAAGATGGCATGTGTTGGTAATTTTGTGGGCGCTGGTCTATTGCAGGTGTTGCTACTTGGTACTTGACGATTATTTGTCTGATGACTGAGAAACAAAATTCACCATATTTTGGTATGTTGTTGGTCCTCAACTTGTATATGTTATAAGCACTTAGCATGGGAATATCAAAAAGATGGAAAAAAAGTTTCATATACCACTTATAACTCTTGCGTACACAATCAACAAACCCAACCTGCATGTCACATTTGTCCACTAAGCACATATTGAGGTTGTAGTCCATGACACCTGCAGGTTTTAGAATGGGTTCATTGGTCTCTCTATTGTGCCTGCCAGTGTGTGTTATTTCTTTTCGGTGAACTGACGTCAACAATGTGACATCACGTTTGTCATGCCACCAAAATGCCATTATGTCATTGGCAGCAAAGGCCTGCACCTCACCTCTGCGAGTGCCAGCGTTGAACCTTGGCATATGCTTACGATTGCCACGCACTGTGCCACACACGTCTGTCATGTTCACTCGCAAGAAGTCACTGAGTATGGGACTTGTGTACCAGTTATCAGTATATAATATATGCCCCTTACCAAGATATGGTTCCATCATTGTTCGAACCACATCGCCAGAGATACTCAATAACTTCCTGGTATCTCAATGTATTACTGCCAGTGTACACAATGATATCCAAAATGAGACCACTTTTGCAATCACACAGTACAAATAACTTTATACCAAAGCATTTCCTCTTGCTTGGTATGTACTGCTGGAAAGAAAGTCTTCCTTTGAACAAAATCAAAGACTCATCAATAACAAGCTTCCTGAAGGGATAAAAATACATGCAACACTTTTGTTTCAGGTACATAAACACATTTCTGATCTTATATAACCTGTCGCTTCTGTCAGGCCTTGTTTTGTCTGAAAAGTGTAACATACGTAACAGTATCAAAAAACGATTTACTCCTATAATGTCACTAAAACCTGGGGTTGAAATCAGGCGTTCTGTTGACCAGTATGTGGTGACAGTGTGCTTATACACATGTGGCATAAGCATTATTGTGCCAAAGATCAGGTACATCTCTGCCACAGTTGTGTCTTTCCACTGGTGTAGCCGTGATCTTGGTGAAAGAATTGTATTTGCCATGGTGTACTCATAATGTGTTGGTTTCCCTGACAATAATGTCCATCAGGGGTTCATTGAAGAATAACTGAAAGCATTTCAGTTCAGTAGCATTGTCCCAAGTGTACACGATGGCCGTATTCCATTTTGTGTTTCATCAAAGTCATGGGGACTGGGAACAAACTCGTCACCTTGCTGCCAATCCCAGATGCGGTCTGCCGGTGGGTTCTAGATATTGAAACGTGGTTGTGGTTGTGCAGGTTGTGGTTGTTGTGGGAGTGTGGGATTGGGTGAGGCTGGTTGTAGTTATGCAGTCAGCAGCGTCGGTAGTAGCGTGGCCCGCTGTTGGTGCCACATGACTCATGCCACCATCACTATCACCACTACCACCACCTGCTGCCTCACTCACATCATTCATACCCATTGTAACAATATCGTCATCTTCATTATCAGGTCGTGGTGTAGGGCCACGGGATGTGCTCCGAGATTTACTCCTTCCCCTTGGAACAGCATATGACACACTACCAGACTGCATGCTATGTCATATATACTGCTGCTTCACTGGGGAATATTCACCCTCACTGTTGCAACTAGAACTGCTTTCAATAGCTTTGAAATCACTATAACTATCACTTTCACTGCTCACATCTGAGTCTTGTACATGGGCAAATAGTTTCCTCTTTTTTCCTGGTACAGGTGAACGTGAACGAGCCGGCCCAGCACCAGAGGTGGAAGGTTGTGGGTCATCTGGGTTTTCATCACGTTATCCTGGGCACTGTTTTCGGTCACACCCGCTTGAAAACCATGGAATTCACTTTCACTGACACTTCCATTGTTGTTAGAGCTATCACTTGGGAACAAAAGACTTCCAATCTGCTGAGGAGTAAGGCACTTCTTACCACGAGGCATGGTGAAAATGGACTACCAAGATGGCGTTCCCACAACGCACCACTGAGTCCCACATTTTTTTCACAGGATGCACACCCACCACTCAGGACCCATTCTCTCTCATGTAGGCCTACCAGCTTTCTCCCGCTTGATTTGAAGCCGCTAGAATTTATGTGTATAAATACGTCCGAAACAGTGGCGCATAAGATGTATATATACGACTGAAACAGTCAAAGGGTTAAGACTACAAATATTTTAAGGTAAGTAATGAGTGTACTGTATGTGCATTTTATCGCTCTAGGGCACTTTAAATGCCTAGTATATAATGTAATGTTCACTCGAGAAACAAGGTCAGACTGACTCACAATGCCCGCGTGCCTCCCCATGCAGGCGCGGGGCAGGCAGACAGGTCTGGTATGTGGTTCGAAACACATGGCATGTTCGATACTCGGGACAAAATTGGTGCAAAAAAAGTGGTTAAAACTCAAAGCATTCGATAGTCAATGTGTTCGAAACTCGGGGTTCCAATGTATGTATGTACTTAACTGAGAATATATCTAATTAAGTACATAATAATATGTTCAAATATACTGCTCAAATATGGCCTACATATATCAAAATGGTGTTATAATTAGTAGTAGTCTGCCCAAAGTGCCTAGGAATGATAGTGGCCAACTTTGTACATTTAAAATCTTATAACATTCAAAGTTTATTCTCTATAAGGATTACAATGCTGAGTTTACAGAATTTGTTTATTGTGTGGTTTACATGTAGTAAAATAATAATTACAGAGTGTACCACTAGAACACCTAGCATGGCTAGGCATTTCGGGCAGACTTAGATTAAATCTTAAGTTTAAAATATTACAAAATTATGAGGTAAGTTGGTATTATGGCTAAGTGACTAAATACTAGTTTATGAGTTTAGCAATGTGAATGCTTTTGTTTTGGCACTATACATAGTTTCAGTATTGGAGTATCACAGGCCAACTTATGACTAGTTAAGATTCATTAAACCACACATTGTAAGCTTTACAAGGGAATAAATATTTGTACTGTATTTGTATCTGTCAATGGCATTGTTTGGTGTGGGACAGGGAGGGCCACACGACAAACCCCACTTTCTCAAAGATTTTTTTTTTTAACAAGTCGGCTGCCTCCCACCGAGGCAGGGTGACCCAAAAAAGAAAGAAAATCCCCAAAAAGAAAATACTTTCATTATCATTCAACACATTCACCTTACTCACACATAATCGCTGTTCTTGCAGAGGTGCTCAGAACACAACAGCTTAGAAGCATATACCTATAAAGATACACAAAATATCCCTCCAAACTGCTAATATCCCAAACCCCTCCTTTAGAGTGCAGGCATTGTACTTCCCATTTCCAGGACTCAAGTCCAGCTATATAAAAATAACCAGTTTCCCTGAATCCCTTCACTAAATATTACCCTGCTCACACTCCAACAGATTGTCAGGCCCCAAATACCATTCGTCTCCATTCACTCCTATCTAACATGCTCACGCATGCTTGCTGGAATTCCAAGCCCCTCGCCCACAAAACCTCCTTTACCCCCTCCCACCAACCTTTTCAAGGACGATCCCCTACCCCGCATTCCTTCCCCTACAGATTTATACGCTCTCCATGTCGTTCTACTTTGATCCATTCTCTCTAAATGACCAAACCACCTCAACAACCCCTCTTCAGCCCTCTGACTAATACTTTTATTAACTCCACACCTTCTCCTAATTTCCACACTCCGAATTTTCTGCATAATATTTACACCACACATTGCTCTTAGACAGGACATCTCCACTGCCTCCAACCGCCTCCTCGCTGCTGCATTCACAACCCAAGCTTCACACCCATATAAGAGTGATGGTACTACTATACTTTCATACATTCCCTTCTTTGCCTCCATAGATAATGTTTTTTGTCTCCACATATACCTCAACGCACCACTCACCTTTTTTTCCTCATCAATTCTATTTTAACCTCATCATTCATAAATCCATCTGCCGACATGTCAACTCCCAAGTATCTGAAAACATTCACTTCTTCCATACTCCTCCTCCCCAATTTGATATCCAATTTTTCTTTATCTAAATCATTTGATACCCTCATCACCTTACTCTTTTCTATGTTCACCTTCAACTTTCTACCTTTACACACACTCCCAAACTCATCCACTAACCTTTGCAATTTTTCTTTAGAATCTCCCATGAGCACAGTATCATCAGTATCATCAATTCCCATTTTGCATTTGATTCCCAATAATTTAATCCCACCCCTCTCCCAACCACTTCTTTTACAATCCCATCTATAAATATATTAAACAACCATGGTGACATTATACATCCCTGTCTAAAACCTACTTTTACTGGGAAGTAGTCTCCCTCTCTTCTACACACCCTAACCTGAGCCTCACTATCCTCATAAAAACTCTTTACAGCATTTGGTAACTTACCACCTATTCCATATACTTGCAACATCTGCCACATTGCTCCCCTATCCACTCTATCATATGCCTTTTCTAAATCCATAAATGCAATAAAAACTTCCCTACCTTTATCTAAATACTGTTCACATATATGCTTCAATGTAAACACTTGATCTACACATCCCCTACCCACTCTGAAACCTTCTTGCTCATCCGCAATCCTACATTCTGTCTTACCTCTAATTCTTTCAATTATAACCCTACCGTACACTTTTCCTGGTATACTCAGTAAACTTATTCCTCTATAATTTTTACAATCTCTTTTGTCCCCCTTCCCTTTATATAAAGGGAGTATACATGCTCTCTGCCAATCCCTAGGTACCTTCCCCTCTTTCATACATTTATTAAACAAAAATACCAACCACTCCAACACTATATCCCCCCTGCTTTTAACATTTCTGTCATGATCCTGTCAGTTCCAGCTGTTTTACCCCCTTTCATTCTACGTAATGCCTCTCACACCTCCCCCACACTCACATCCGGTTCTTCTTCACTCCTAAAAGATGGTGTACCTCCCTGGCCAGTGCATGAAATTACCGCTTCCCTTTCTTCGTCGACATTTGAAGGTTCCTCAAAATATTCTCGCCATCTACCCAAAACCTCCATCTCCCCATCTACTAACTCCCCTACTCTGTTTTTAACTGACAAATCCATTCGTTCTCTAAGCTTTCTTAACTTGTTTAACTCACTCCAAAATTTTTTCTTATTTTCATTAAAATTTCTTGACAGTGCCTCTCCCACTCTATCATCTGCTCTCCTTTTATACTCTCACCACTCTCTTCACCCTTCTTTTACTCTTCATATACTCTACTCTTCTTATAACACTTCTGCTTTGTAAAAACCTCTCATAAGCTAACTTTTTCTCTTTTATCACACCCTTTACTTCATCATTCCACCAATCACTCCTCATTCCTCCTGCACCCACCCTCCTATAACCACAAACTTCTGCCCCACATTCTAATACTGCACTTTTAAAACTATTCCAACCCTCTTCAACCACTCCACTACTCATACTTGCACCAGCCCACCTTTCTGCCAATAGTTGCTTAACCCCTTCAGGGTCCACGGCCAAAATCTGAAGTGGTGCTCCAGTGTCCAAGAAATTTTGAAAAAAAAAAAATTATTATTTTTTCTTACAGAATTAAAGAGCATATTTTTGTGAAGGTAATAAGACAAAAAAAATTTTTTTGATCAGTACTTACCGAGATACAGTGCCAAGAAGTTTGTCAAAAATGATGTGGTGGCGGCAACATCGACAAATTCCACATAAGCGCATTACATTATTTAGCGGTTTTTTAAGTTTTTTCTTTTCTTTTCCAATTTTTTTCTATTCCTACTAACATTTGGGGCCTGAGAGACCAATACTGTATATAATGTATATATATAAACTCACTGTATTGAACACAATAACCGCTCTGGTGGCCTGGTGGCTAACGCTCTCGCTTCACACGGTGAGGGTCTGGGTTCGATTCCCAGCCAGAGTAGAAACATTGGACATGTTTCTTTCCACCTGTTGTCTATGTTCCCCATCAGTAAAATGGGTACCTGGGTGTTAGTCGACTGGTGTGGGTCGTATCCTGGGACACTGACCTAATTTGCCCGAAATGTACCGAAATGCGGAGCATAACAAGGGACTTTCTATATAGTAGTATGTCATTGTTGTCAGCTAGGACTGTATACCTTGTACATGTACTTGTAGTAAATAAAGATATTATTATCATATTATTGTTTACCACTGTTGTTTATTACAATAAACATGCACAAATCTTGTATAATACTAATGTTCTATCATATATTTACATATTTACAATCACTGGACATGGTTTTAGAACTGCTGGAGCTTGTGGAACTCCTTGAAACAAGGCACCATGCACAGAGGCACCTTACATTCCTCACACATAAACCGAGTGTCTTTGCGTCTTTGTTGCCGTCGTTTTGTTTGAGCACAGACGATGCATCTCTTCTGAGCAAATTTCTTCTGAGTTGAAGGAAGCTGTATTATGAAATGATCACCTTCCCTCCTCAAACGCTTGGGTATATCCTGAGTAATTCGAGGACCTTGTTGTACAGCAGGTGTTCTTACCTGGTACTTCATTATGAGTTGTCTGACAACAGACAAACAAAATTCACCATACAGTGGTCTGTTGCCAGTCTTTATTTGGTACATATTATATGCATTGAGCATAGAAATGTCCATGAGATGGAAGAAAAGTTTCATGTACCACTTGTAACTCTTACGAACACAGTCAACAAAACCAATCTGCATGTCACATTTGTCAACCAAGCGCATTAGTCACTCGATCAACTTTGCCACTGTCTGGCATTTCATTACGGTGAATGGTTGTCAACAATGTGACGTCTCGTTTGTCATGCCACCGTAATGCCATGATGTCACTGGCAGTAAACACCTGCACGTCATCACCACGAGCACCTGCGTTGAGCCTGGGCATATGTTTATGATTAGAACGCACTGTGCCACACACATCTGTCTTGTTCACTCGCATGAAATCACTGAGTAATGGGCTTGTGTACCAGTTATCGGTATATAATGTATGCCCCTTACCAAGATAAGGTGCCATCATGTTTCTCACTACGTCACCTGAGATACTCAATAACATCTTGGTATTTTTCAATGTTTTACTTCCTGTGTATACAACAATATCCAACACCAGGCCACTGTCACAGTCACAGAGTACAAACAGTTTTATACCAAAGCGTTTCCTCTTGCTCGGTATATACTGCTTGAATGACAGTCTACCTTTGAACAAAATCAAAGACTTGTCAATTACAAGATTCTTGAATGGATAAAAGTATATGCTGAACTTTTGTTTGAGATACATGAAAACATTTCTAATCTTGTATAACCTGTCACTTCTGTCAGGCCTGGTTTTGTCAGAGAAGTGCAACATACGTAAGAGTAAGATAAACCTGTTCACTGGTATGATTTCACTGAAGACCGGGGTAGAAATTAGCCGATCTGTGGACCAGTATGCTTTTATATTATGCTTATAGACATGAGGCATAAGCATTATTGATGCAAAAAGCAAATACATTTCTGCAACAGTCGTCTCTTTCTACCTGTGTAGTCCTGACTGTGGTGATATGATCGTATTTGCCATGGTGTACTCAAAATACTTATTACTTTCCCTGACAACAGTTTCCATCAATGGCTGGTCAAAGAATAATTCAAAGAATTCCAGTTCATTGGCCGTGGTTCCAAGGGGACAAGTAGGTAGAATTCCACTTTGAGAGTCATCAAAGTGGTGAGGCTTGAGAACAAAATTGGGATTTTGCTGCCAATCCCACATACGGTTTGCTGGTGGATACTGGACATCATAGGCTGGTTGTACGGGTGGTTGTGGTTGTGGTGGGTTGGTGGCTGACGCTCCGCTTTGTCCTTGAACTGATGAGTCAGCAGCGTGGGTCCCAGCGTGGGCTGGTGAGTCACGCATGGCAGTGCCACTACCATCACCACTACCACCATCCACTGATGCCTGTGGTCTATCCATGCCAAGTGTAGCCACATCATCCTCACTATCACTACCTAAAACTGGTGTAGGGCCACGGGATGTACTCCGGGATGTACTCCGTCCCCTGGGCACAGCATAGGGTACACTACCCGAGCGCATGCTGCGGCGAACATACCGACGCTTCACTGGTGAATATGATTCCTCACTATCACTACTCAAATGATCGTCGAGCGCAATAAAATCACAACCCACGTCACTATCATCATCATTACTGAAGTCAGAGGTCTGGCCACGCGGAAATATTAGTTTTCTCTTGCGTTGAGGAACAACCGACCGTGAGTCACGAGTGCCCACACCAGAGGTAGAAGGTTGAGGATCGTCAGGGTTTTCTGCACTATTATCGATATCCTGGTCATTCTTTTTGGTCACTAACTGATCAAAGCCATAGAATTCATCTTCATTTCCACTTCCATCAGTGTCAGAACTATCAGATAGGAAGAGGAGAGTCCCAATTTTCCGGGGAGTGAGAGCTGACTTGCGACGAGGCATGGTGAACAAGGGTAACTGAGCTGGCGTTCCCACAATGCTATGCGGGTGCCTAGATTTTCTGTTTATGGCGCACACCCACCACGCAGACCCGTTCTCTCACATGTAGGCCTATGAGCGCTTTCGTGCTAAATTTGACGGCGCTAGAATTTTGGCGTAGATCTACGGTTTGGACACTCAACGTGAAGCC
Source organism: Cherax quadricarinatus (assembly GCF_038502225.1). NCBI lineage: Eukaryota > Metazoa > Arthropoda > Malacostraca > Decapoda > Parastacidae > Cherax > Cherax quadricarinatus. The sequence goes on along the minus strand of NC_091337.1, from coordinate 19,071,756 downwards.
GTAGATCTACGGGACGGACCCTGAAAGGGTTAAGTCTCACTCAAACTTCCTCATCCCTTAGTTTATACACTTTCACCTCCCTCTTGCTTGTTGTTGCCATTTTCCTCTTTTCCCATCTACCTCTTACTCTAACTGTAGCTACAACTAGATAATGATCCGATATATCAGTTGCCCCTCTATAAACGTGTACATCCTGGAGCCTACCCATCAACCTTTTATCCACCAATACATAATCTAACAAACTACTTTCATTACGTGCTATATTATACCTTGTATATTTATCTATCCTCTTCTTCATAAAATATGTATTACTTATTACCAAACCTCTTTCTACACACAGCTCAATTAAAGGCTCCCCATTTTCATTTACCCCTGGCACCCCAAATTTACCTACTACTCCCTCCAAAGCATTTTTGCCCACTTTAGCACTGAAATCCCCAACCACCATTACTCTCACACTAGGTTCAAAACTCCCCATGCATTCACTCAACATTTCCCAAAATCTCTCTCTCTCCTCTACACTTCTCTCTTCTCCAGGTGCATATACGCTTACTATAACCCACTTTTCACATCCAACCTTTATTTTACTCCACATAATCCTTGAATTAATACATTTTTAGTCACTCTTTTCCTGCCGTAACTTATCCTTCAACATTATTGCTGCTACTTCTTTAGCTCTAACTCTATTTAAAACCCCTGACCTAATCCCATTTATTCCTCTCCACTGAAACTCACCCACCCCCTTCAGCTTTGTTTCACTTAAAGCCAGGACATCCAGCTTCTTCTCATTCATAACATCCACAATCATCTCTTTCTAATAATTTGCACAACATCCATGCACATTCAGACTTCCCACTTTGACAATTTTCTTCTTATTCTTTTTAGTAATTATTACAGGGAAAGGGGTTACTAGCCCATTGTTCCCGGCATTTTAGTTGACTTTTACAACACGCATGGCTTACGGAGGTAAGATTCTTATTCCACTTCCCCATGGATATAAAAGGAAAAGTAATAAGACCAAGAACTATTAAGATAAAATCAAAGAAAACTCAGATGAGTGTGTATAAATAAACATGTACATGTATGTGTAGTGTGACTTAAGTGTAAGTAGAAGTTGCAAGACATACCTGTAATCTTGCATATTTATGAGACAGACAAAAGACACCAGCAATCCTACCATCATGTAAAACAATTACAGGCTTTCGTTTCACACTCACTTGGCAGGACGGTAGTACCCCCCTGGGTGGTTGCTGTCTACCAACCTACTACCTACAAGATATCATATATAAAGATATAAATATATAAAGATATCATATATAAAACTCTCCACCCTTCTGCCCAGTTTATGGAGGAGAAGACTGCAATCAGAAGTACAGTAATGTCTATAAGTCTGATTAAATATTAAGTGTGAAATCCTGCAGTACATACATATGTTTATAATCCATATGATGATACAACTATCATTAGTGATATACATACATGTATATGTATATGACCAAATGTTCATTGATTAAGCCATGATCTGGGAGAATCTAATGGGCTCTGAAACTAGACCTGCTCCCGCCAACAACTACAAACTGTCACACTGGGATGGCCCAATAGTGGAGAACACAGCCTCAACAATGCTTCAGAGTGTGTCTGGGAAGGATAAAGCCTGCCTCCTGGCAGTGAACCAGTGAGAGCTCCTTATGCAGGGGACTTTCTGTTGGCTGTTCCCACCCCAGCCTTGGCACACACTTTAACCCACAGACCATTTGCATTGGTATTGTCCTTCGATTTGCCACCCCTATTCTTGCCAAACACAGGTGTACTTGTGGTAGTGAAGCAGCAGACCGATTCTGGTACCATGGTCTTGCGTGCCATAAATCTGAGGGAAAGATTGCAAGACATGAGGAGGTTAATAACATTATCAAGAGGAGCCTCGCAACAGCCAGATGCCCAGCAGTAAGGGAGCCACCCCAACTATGAAAATCTGATGGCAGCCAAAAGCGTCCAGATGGTATCACCCTTCAAGCCTGGACGGACAGCAAGCAGGTGGTGTGGGACTACACATGTGCATCTACCTTGGCTGATACCTGTCTCCAATACACCAGGGAGGAATGAGGGGGCAGCTGCCAGCTTTAGGAAGTCCCAAACATCTAAAAAATATGGAGAACTTGCCCATCATTTATGTTTGTTCCCATAGGCTTGGAGACCGTTGGCTCGTGGGGGAAAGAGTGCATCTAAGTTCCTTAAGGAGCTAGGCAAAAGACTCAACAGGGTAACTAGGGATCCAGGGCTGCTAGTTTTCTATTCCAGCAATTCAACACTGCTGTTCAGAGGGGTAATGCCTGCTGTATCTTGGGCAAGTGCCCCAGCTCTGAGGAGCTGGATAAGATTTTCGCATTATAATCAATGACAAACGTGTAACAATATGTACTAGACATGTATCTCACACCTCATCTACTGTATATGCCATCTTTATACCAACAATTTATCTCTTAAATCTTTTGTATCATATTATGTAATAAAATATACCTATTGGTAAAGAAGAATGAAAAGATGGGGAAGTAGGGGAAGTGGAATATTCAAATGGCTTCAGGAAGAAATCCAAATATTCTTTCTCGAAGCCTTTTTATCCACTTCTTTGAGGCTATGGGTCCCACAATTTGCACACACACACACAGTCACACACTCGCACGGGAGCAACAGTTCATTTTCGCTCGTGAATCTTTAGTAGTTAGTGGCCAATCAAAGCCACTGCCAGGGTCGTCGAAAGTTGACAGTGTCAGTGAACAACCCAAGAAGTGATACACGATCTGTCAAAATCAGAAAAGGGAGGTGAAGGACACAGACACATGAAAACAATTTGAATCAGTGCCAAGAGAGAGAGAGAATGGCCTTAGGCCTAGCGTGGGTGTAGGTGGTATTGCCTCATCCCAATACAAAAATTCAAGCAGAATAAGTGTGACCCAAGCCAGGGAGATAAGAGATAAGGATGGTTGAGTTAGTGAATCCAGTGTATAGTGCATACAGTGATAGAGGAGTTAGTGAATACAGTGAAGAGGAAATAGAAGAGGAGCCAGAACGGGAAGGATCTTACAGCGCATGAGCGGAGCAGACATGGGCCTGCCAGACATAATGTATAGCCTTTTTTGTGGCTGCAAGGCGGTAACTGGCCCTGTATTACTGATAGCTGAGGGTCATAAACCCTGCTCTGGAGAGCTGAATATCATACTTAGGGCACTAATCACTTAACAGAGGAGTAGAATTGAGGAGGGGATTAAGGGTGGGGACCAGAGGCACTGTAGTGCACACACAGGCAGTAAAGTCAGTCAACTAACACTAACATTGTTTATTCAGTAAGTATAACTCCAGGTATACATGAGTAGGTGCACAGGTGTTTACTCAGTAAGTATAGCTCCAGCAAGTATAGGCACAGTACATAGCAGCATGCGTGTGGAGAACCTAGGATAGGCTCAAAAGCCTGACAGCGAGATTATCCCTGCCCTCCTCCTCCCTCTCCCCTCGCTTCGGCTCAGGTGGCAGGATAGTAACGCACACACACACACACGTGAACATAAGAGTACCATAAATTCTCACACACAAACACTTGTAGTCCCTACCCTAACAGATACATCTCACATATCCACTCCAACACCCACAGTTCACCCACACTCTCTCCTTTTATCTCCTCTACCTCTCTCTCTCTCCTATTCCACTTTCTCTCTCTCCCTCTCTCCTATTCCACTATCCCTCCCTCCTCCTGCTCCTCCTCCTCCTATACCTCCTCCCCCTCCTCCATCTCCCCCTTCACCTCCTCTTCCTTCTCCTCCCTCTCCCCTCGCCTCCTAAGTCTTCAAGCACTCTAAAGGCTGATCCTACCCAACTCACACACTCCACACACACTCAACCACTCTCACACTCCCTTCTCCCCTTTCTCTCTCTCTCTCTCTCTCTCTCTCTCTCTCTCTCTCACTCACACTCTCAATCACACTCTCTTATTTCTCTCTTTCTCTATCCCACTTTCTCTCTCCATCTTCCTTCTCATCCTCCCTACTCCTTCTACTCCCCTCCCCCCCATTGCTTTTCCTCCCTGTCCCCCTTAGCCTTCCCCCTATCTCTCTTCCCTCTGCTGCTGTCCCCCCTCCAGCTATCCTTTTCCCCTCCCTGCCTCCTCCCCCTTCTTCCCACAACAAACACCCCCTCCACACAAGCACTCTTGGCATAAGCTCTTCCTTCTAAGGAAAAAAACACGGGACACCAAAAAACCCAGACGGAGAACCAGAGGAAAGGTGGATGAAGCGAGGGGTGGTCCTGGGAGAGAAGACTGGGAGGCAGAGCTCACGAGAAGAGAGGAGGAGTGGGGGAGGAGGCTGGAAGAGCTCAGCAAGAAAATGGAACAGAAAATAGCTGAGGAAAGCAGGAAATGGGAATTACAAATCACAGCAGCTAAAGTTAAGATACAGAGCTTAGAAGAATAACTAAAAAGTCTGAAACAGCCTAAAGAACCAAAGGACAGTACAGCCATGACACCAAGAACTGCTACATTAGTCACCGACAAGGAGACAGTAGGGAACAAAGGAGATATACTGTATGTGATGACTCTATCAGACCCAAGGGGGGCCCGGAAAAAGGCAGGGAGAACAGCAGGAACTAATGAGGGGACCAAAGACAACAAAGGAGCTAGGCTATACACAGAGGCTCTATTGGACAACTGCCATGTCCAGGAACAGATAAGCACAGGGACACCGGATAGGGCAGAGACAGTAGGAAACAATGCGTCAATGGCAGGAACTAATTCACATCAGAGGATGCTCAGGGAAGTACAGTGGGAGGACGAAAGGGAGAGGGCAGTTTTTGTCTATGGGCTTCAAGAAGTAGATGGGGAAACTTACGACACAAGGAAACAGGAGGAAAAAATAATTGAAAGCATCATGAAAGCAACAGGAGAGGACGACATGACCCAGATGACAAATTTTCGGAGAATTGGGTGGTTTGCGAGAGGAAAAAAGTGTCCAGTCAAAGTGATTTTCAAGGCAGAGTCAGCTCGAAACAGGGTCCTGTAGGAGAAAGCGCGCCTAAAGGACATTCAGGAGTTCCAGAGTGTGTACCTCAACTGAGACAGAGCACAAGAAGAAAGGATGACACTGAAAGAGAGAGTGCAACATCACAAGGAGGAATGGGAGGCAAGGAAGGTGGGGAGCAGGAGAAATCAGGCTCAGGTGGAAGAACAAACACAACCCCCTCCAGTACCACCCACAGAAGGAACACAACCATGGCAATCCCAAAGCAATCAACCTAACCCAAAACCCATTCACTGTACCCTCTGCCCCCATCCCCCTCAGCACAAACCTCACCCCCACAGCAACCCACACATCCCCCTCAGCACAAACCCCACCCCCACAGTAACCCACACATCCCCCTCAGCTCATACCCCACCCCCACAGAAACGCACAATAACCCACACACTGTACCCTCTATCCCCATCCCCCTCACCACAACCCCCACCCCTACTGTAACCCCCCATAGACCCTCTTCCCCATCCCCCTCACCACAACCCCCACCCCCACTGAAACCCCCCATATGCCCCAACACCGTAGGCCCCCCACACCACACACCCCACCCCCACAGCAACCCCCTATAGGCCCCTGCCAGGGCACCCGCTCCCCCTAACTCACCTTTCTCCCCAGACCACAGTTATAAAAAAGAAGTTGAAGGTTTGGTACATGAATGCGGATGGAATAACGAATAAATGTGAGGAGTGGCATGAAAGAATCAAGGAGATGTCACCAGACATCCTAGCAGTCACAGAAACAAAACTCACTGGGACAATAACAGATGCAATCTTCCTACCCAGATATCAGATCCTGAGGAAGGATAGAAAGAGCAGAGGGGGGGGGAGGGGTTGCACTGCTAATTAAAAAGCGGTGAGGTTATCAAGACATGGAAGGAATGGATGAAATTGGAGAAAGGGATTACATAGTAGGTACAGTTCAGCCAGAGGAACACAAGGCAGTCATTGCAGTGATGTATAACCCACCACAGAAGCGCAGGAGGCCAAGAAAGGAATATGATGAGTTCAACAGAGCAATGGTGGACACACTGGCTGAGGTGGCAAAAAGGGCTCACTAGAGTAGAGCAAAGTTACTGGTTATGGGCAACTTCAACCACAGGGAGATTAATTGGGAAAACCTGGAGCCACATGGGGGTCCCAAAACATTGAGAGCCAAGATGATGGATGTGGTGCTGGCAAACCTCATGCACAAACATGTTAGGGACACTACCAGAGAGAAAGGGGAGGATGAACCAGCATGACTAGACCTTGTGTTCACCCTGAGTAGCTCAGACATTGAGCACATCACATATGAAAGGCCCCTGGAGCTAGTGACCACGTGGTTCTGAGCTTTGAATACATCGCGGAGCTAAAAGTGGAGAGACTAACAGGAGCAGAAAGGGAAAAGCCAAACTATAATAGGGGGGACTACACAGCAATGAGGACCTTCCTGCAGGAGGTTCAGTGGGAACAGGAGTTGGTAGGAAAGTCAGTAAACGAAATGATGTTGTTTGTAACAACAAAATGCAAGGAGGCAGAGGAAAGGTTTGTTCCCAAGGGTAACAGAAATAATGGGAAGAACAGAACAAGCCCTTGGTTTACCCAAAGGTGTAGGGAGGCAAAAACTAAGTGCTCTAGAGAATGGAAAAAGTACAAAAGGCAAAGGACTCAGGAAAATAAAGAGATTAGTCAACGAGCCAGAAACGAGCATGCACGATAAGGAGGGAGGCCCAGCGTTAGTATGAAAATGACATAGCATCGAAAGTCAAGTCTGACCCGAAACTGCTTTACAGCCACATCAGGAGGAAGACAACAGTCAAGGACCAGGCTGAGGAAAGAAGGTGGGGACCTCACAAGAAATGACCAAGAAGTATGCGAGGAGCTCAACATGAGATTTCAGGAAGTATTTACAGTGGAGGCTGAAGGGACACTGGGAAGACAAAACAGTGGGGTACACCAACAAAGGATATACCAACAAGTGTTGGATGAATTACACACAACTAAGGAGGTGAAGAAGCTCCTAAGCGACCTTGATACCTCAAAGGCAGTGGGACAGGGCAATATCTCTCCGTGGGTCCTTAGAGATGAAGCAGAGACACTATGTGTGCCACTAACCAAAATCTTCAACACTTCCCTTGAAACTGGGCAACTACCTGAAGTATGGAAGAAGGCAAATCTAGGCCCCATCTTTAAGAAAGGAGACAGAAATGAAGCACTAACCTACAGACCAGTGTCACTGACGTGTATAGTATGTAAAGTCATGGAGAAGATTATCAGGAGGAAAGTGGTGGAGCACCTGGAGCGGAACAAGATTATAAACGACAGCCAGCACGGATTCATGGAAGGCAAATCCTGTGTCACAAACCTACTAGAGTTTTATGACAAGGTAACTGAAGTAAGAAATGAGAGGGTGGTGTGGGTTGATTGCATTTTCTTGGACCGCAAGAAGGACTTCAACACAGTTCCTCACAAGAGATTAGTACAGAAGCTAGAGGATCAGGCACATATAACAGGAAGGGCACTACAATGGATCAGAGAATACCTAACAGGGAGGCAACAGCGAATCATGGTCCATGATGAGGTATCACAGTGGGTGCCTGTGACGAGCAGGGTCCCACAGGGTCAGTCCTGGGACCAGTGCTATTCTCGGTATATGTGAATGACATGACGGAAGGGATAGACTCAGAAGTGTCCCTGTTTGCAGATGATGTGACGTTCATGAGGAGAATTAAATCAGATGTGGACCAGACAGGTCTACAAAGAGACCTAGACGGGCTGGATGCGTGGTCCAGCAACTGGCTCCTAGAATTTAACCCCACCAAATGCAAAGTCACGAAGATTGGAGAAGGACAGACAGAGTATAGGCAGACAGAGTACGTATAGGCTAGGAGGCCAAAGACTGCAAACCTCACTCAAGGAGAAAGATCTAGGGGTGAGTATAATACCGAGTACATTGCCAGAAGCACACATTAACCAGATAACTGCTGCGGCATATGGGTGCCTGGCAAACCTGAGAATAGCATTCCGGTATCTCAGTAAGGAATCATTCAAGACTTTATACACTCTGTACGTCAGGCCCATACTGGAGTACGCAGCACAAGTTTGGAACCCACACCTGGTCAAATATGTCAAGAAATTAGAGAAAGTGCAAAGGTTTGCAACAAGGCTGGTTCTAGAGCTAAGGAAAATGTCCTATGAAGAAAGGTTAAGGGAAATCGGTCTGATGACACTGGAGGACAGGAGGGTCAGGGGAGACATGATGATGACATACAAAATACTGCACGGAACAGACAAGGTGGACAGAGACAGGATGTTCCAGAGATGGGACACAGAAACAAGGGGTCACAATTGGAAGCTGAAGACTCTGATGAGTCAAAGAGATATTAGGAAGCATTTCTTCAGCCACAGAGTTGTTAGGAAGTGGAATAGTCTGGCAAGTGATGCAGTGGAGGCAAGAACCATACATAGTTCTAAGACGAGGTATGATAAAGCTCATGGAGCAGGGAGAGGGAGGGCCCAGTAGCAGTCAGTGAAGAGGCAGGGCCAGGAGCTGAGTCTTGACCCCTGCAACCACAATTAGGTGGGTACAATTAGGTGAGTACACATATACAGTAAACCCCTTCCGTTTGGTGGCCGCGACTTTCGTGAAATCCGACTTTCGGCAACTTTTTTCACCAAAATATAGCCTCGCGGTTCGTAATTAGCCTTGTGATTCAGCAACCGTCAGGTAAGCGTCCGTCAGCGAGCACACAAAGCCAGTCTCCCGCACCATTCACACTCAGTGTGCCATTGTTTACCAGCGAGTGATCGTCACCCCACGGATTCATACAATATGTTTCATAATAAGCCATTGTTTTGTGTGCTTGCAACTGCTTAATAAGTCACCATGGGCCCAAAGAAAGCTAGTGCCAGCCCTTTGGTAAAGAAAGTGAGGAACACAATCGAATTCAAGACAGAAATCATTGAAAAATATGAGAGTGGAGTGTATGTTACAGGACTTGCCAGGATGTATGGCAAACCCCATTAAATCATCACTTTGATAGTGGTGAAGGGAAAGGAAATAAAGTGTGCTGTTGTCGCAAAAGGGGTAGATATGCTGACAAAAAAGAGATCGCAAACTCTTTAAGAAGTGGAGAGGTTATTGTTGGTGTGGATTACCCAAAAACAGTTAGCAGGAGATAGTATTATGCAGTTGATAATATGTGAAAAGGCAAGGCAGTTGCATGACGATCTCGTAAAGAAAATGCCTGCAACGAGTGGTGATGTTTGTGATTTTAAGGCCAGCAAAGGCTGGTTTGAGAGATTTAAGAAGCATAGTGGCATACACAGTGTGGTAAGGCATGGTGAGGCTGCCAGTTCAGACAAACGGGCGGCTGAGAAGTTTGTACAGGAATTCAAGGGGTACATAGACACTGAAAAATTCAAACCCCAACAAGTGTTCAATTGTGACGAAACAGGCCTGTTTTGGAAGAAAATGCCAAAGAGGACCTACATCACGCAGGAGGAAATGGCACTCCCAGGACACAAGCCTATGAAAGATAGGCTAACTCTCATGCTTTTTAGTAATGATAGCGAGGATTGCAAAGTGAAGCCTTTACTGGTCTATCACTGAAAATCCCAGAGTGTTCAAGAAAAACAGTGTCGCCAAGAGTAAATTGTGTGTGATGTGGAAGGCTAACAGTAAGGCATGGGTCACAGGGAAATTTTCCCTGATTGGTTTAACCCTTTGAGGGTCGAGAGGCCCTTTCCCAGACTCATTCTCAGGGTTGAAAAATTTTCGAAAAAAAAATTATTTTTTCTTATGAAATGATAGAGAATCTTTTTCCAATCATAATGACACCACTGGTATGTTCAGGCTGGCCGGAAACTGGACGGAACATGTCTGGTACATGCCGGAACATGCCTGCCGTTGGCAGGACATGCCAGCGGCAGCATCTCGGTCGGCCGAAAACTTGATGGAAAATTTATGGAATTATGCTATCGCAAAGTTAGCGATCTCAAAGTGGGCAGTTTCGCCCACTTTGAGCCTTATTTTCGGCCAATTCCAATGTAGCAGTTGACTAAAATCATAGCTATTTCCCTAGAACTCCATTTGTTCTATCGATTGAGTACAAGAATCCACCCATTTACTGATTTCAACTACCCAATAAGTGGTCAGAATTTGGCAATTTGGGCAATTTCACACAAATTTCAAAAGATGCCAATTTCGAAACAGGGTCCAGAATAAACAAAACAGACATTCATGGCACTAAAATAACATTTTATCTGTTCATTTGCCACGTCTCTAGGCCTCTTACATTACTTTTGCTTTCCATTTTGGATTTTTATTCTCACAGAAAATAGAAGGTTTTCTGTTATGTATACTAATGCAGCATTGTAAACATGGTATAAATGATATTAGTGCACTTGTGAAAGACTATTACTCACCAGTTGACGCATATTGGATGCGTGGCATTATTTGTTTACTCTTGAACATTGGCAAAAATCGAACATTTTTTGCTACTTTGCACTCAATTTCAAGGTACTTGCCATCGTGAAACCAATCAAAATTATATTTATTTCTGTAATATATCTTCCATTTTATCAAATGAGACCAAGAAAACGAGAATAAAACCATAAATACCATACAAAAATTAACTGCAAAGTCGCTGTTTTAAACCAAAAACACGTTCAGAATTTTTTTTTCTCATTATGCACTGTGTGCTGCAGGGCTTTTTTTATACTGCGCACACTGACCATGCCGACCCATTCTTTCACATCTAGGCCTATCAGCCTTCTCCTGCTTGATCTGAAGGCGCTAGAATTTATACGCACTAGTACGACACCAACCCTAGCGCATAAGCGTACCAGTATGGCACCAACCCTGAAAGGGTTAAAAATATACCAGAAATGTTATAAATAGTGCAAAGGTGACATTAAAACAATATCAAAGATGGTTAATACAAACTCACTAACATTATATTATGCTCCTCACTTAGTGATGAATTCATTTCGATAGGTCACTTACCTTTAACCCTTTTGGGGTTTCAGCCATACTAGTATGGCTTACACGCCAGGGTTTTTGACATACTAGTACGCCTAAATTCTAGCGCCCTCAAATCTAGTGAGAGAAAGCTGGTAGGCCTACATATGAAAGAATGGGTCTATGTGGTTAGTGTGCGCAGTATAAAAAAAATCCTGCAGCACACAGCGTGTAATGAGAAAAAAAAAACTTTGACCGTGTTTTTGGATTAAAACAGCGATTTTGCACTGTATTTTCGTATGGTATTTATGGTTGTATTCTAGTTTTCCTGATCTCATTCTATAGAATGGAAGACATATTACAGAAATTGAGATGATTTTGATTGGTTTTACAATGAAAAGTACCTTGAAATTGAGCTCAAAGTAGCAGAAATGTTCGATTTTTACCAAAGCTCAAAAGTTAACAAATCACGCTAGGCATCCAATACACATCAACTGGAGAGTCTAACATTCTTTCACAAGTGCGCCAATATTATTTATACCATTTTTTACACTAATGCAGTAGTCTGCATAACAGTAAATCTTCTATTTTTTGTGAGAATAAAAATTCAAAGTGGAAAGCAAAAGAATGTAAGAGGGGCGTTGGGACGTGACTAATGAACAGAGGAAATGTCATTTTAGTGCCAGGAATGTCTTCCTTGTTTATTCTGGGCCCTATTTGGAAATTGGCATCTTTTGAAATTTGTGTGAAATTGGCATAATTGCTAAATTCTGACCACTGTATTGAATAGTTGAAATCGGTAAATGGATGGTTTCTTGCACTTATTCGATAGAAAAAATGGAGTTCTAGCGAAATATTCATGATTTTTGTCGACTAGTACAGTGGAATTGGCCGAAAGTAGGGCTCAAAGTGGGCAAAATCGCTGATGCGTAAACATCATCGAGACCGCTAACTTCGTGAGAGCATAATTCCGTAAGTTTTCCATCAAATTTCATACTTTTGGTGTTATTATGATCGGGAAAAGATTCTCTATCTTTCCATAAGAAAAAATAATTTTTTTTTTTGAAATTTGGGCGACCCTGAGAACAAGTCTCTGAGAGGGCCTGTCGACCCTGAAAGGGTTAAAACCTCACTTACCCCACCACCCTCCAAAACCTTTCCAACATTCCATCCTTACCCATCCTTCTTCCTCCTCCATCTTACAAAAGCTCTGGTCAGAACCTCGCTACCTTGTTTACCAATGTGGTCTTAGGAACGGAACTCTGTCGTTAAGTGAGAGGCTGTATTATGATCACCTTTTAGATGGACAACAACAGAAGAGGTCACCTGCCTCCACAATGATGGGGTAGTGACTTACTTGGACAATAAGTGGACGGTCCTCAAGGCATGTTGTGAGGTTCTCCCGCCTGTACCTAGCATCCTTCACAAAGACGTGGGCATGTAGCATGGGAGTGTAGCATAACTCTGCACCTGTTGTGTGAGAATTACGAATGTCTGCACCTTTGAGAATAATGTGACAAATTGAATATTACTTTCTTATCACTTAATGATATTTCGGAGCCATGTGCTCAAAGACTTGAACACCATATTACAAACAATACTGTAACATAAGACATGACCAGCATTGTACCTCACTGGCATTACTGCATGTCTACTCACCCTTTTTGGAATTTTTAACCTACTTAAAAACACACACACATTGCTCTGTGGCTGTTCCAATAAACGATGAAACATTTCTATATATTCTCCAGCTGAAGTGTCAATGGGGGTCACGTAAGCAAGTGATGGGTCAACGATCACTTCATCCTTACAAGATTGTAGGTCAGTGGATCTGGGCACCATTCTTTAGTTATAGAGCAATGCCAGAGGCTGTTTTCACAATATTATTTTATTTAGTGACTGACATATTAAGGTGAATTAACACAATAGAGAAGAAGAAAAACTTTATAAAACTGGGATGCTTAAATGTGCGTGGATGTAGTGCGGATGACAAGAAACAGATGATTGCTGATGTTATGAATGAAAAGAAGTTGGATGTCCTGGCTCTAAGCGAAACAAAGCTGAAGGGGGTAGGAGAGTTTCAGTGGGGGGAAATAAATGGGATTAAATCTGGAGTATCTGAGAGAGTTAGAGCAAAGGAAGGGGTAGCAGTAATGTTAAATGATCAGTTATGGAAGGAGAAAAGAGAATATGAATGTGTAAATTCAAGAATTATGTGGATTAAAGTAAAGGTTGGATGCGAGAAGTGGGTCATAATAAGCGTGTATGCACCTGGAGAAGAGAGGAATGCAGAGGAGAGAGAGAGATTTTGGGAGATGTTAAGTGAATGTATAGGAGCCTTTGAACCAAGTGAGAGAGTAATTGTGGTAGGGGACCTGAATGCTAAAGTAGGAGAAACTTTTAGAGAGGGTGTGGTAGGTAAGTTTGGGGTGCCAGGTGTAAATGATAATGGGAGCCCTTTGATTGAACTTTGTATAGAAAGGGGTTTAGTTATAGGTAATACATATTTTAAGGAAAAGAGGATAAATAAGTATACACGATATGATGTAGGGCGGAATGACAGTAGTTTGTTGGATTATGTATTGGTAGATAAAAGACTGTTGAGTAGACTTCAGGATGTACATGTTTATAGAGGGGCCACAGATATATCAGATCACTTTCTAGTTGTAGCTACACTGAGAGTAAAAGGTAGATGGGATACAAGGAGAATAGAAGCATCAGGGAAGAGAGAGGTGAAGGTTTATAAACTAAAAGAGGAGGCAGTTAGGGTAAGATATAAACAGCTATTGGAGGATAGATGGGCTAATGAGAGCATAGGCAATGGGGTCGAAGAGGTATGGGGTAGGTTTAAAAATGTAGTGTTAGAGTGTTCAGCAGAAGTTTGTGGTTACAGGAAAGTGGGTGCAGGAGGGAAGAGGAGCGATTGGTGGAATGATGATGTAAAGAGAGTAGTAAGGGAGAAAAAGTTAGCATATGAGAAGTTTTTACAAAGTAGAAGTGATGCAAGGAGGGAAGAGTATATGGAGAAAAAGAGAGAGGTTAAGAGAGTGGTGAAGCAATGTAAAAAGAGAGCAAATGAGAGAGTGGGTGAGATGTTATCAACAAATTTTGTTGAAAATAAGAAAAAGTTTTGGAGTGAGATTAACAAGTTAAGAAAGCCTAGAGAACAAATGGATTTGTCAGTTAAAAATAGGAGAGGAGAGTTATTAAATGGAGAGTTAGAGGTATTGGGAAGATGGAGGGAATATTTTGAGGAATTGTTAAATGTTGATGAAGATAGGGAAGCTGTGATTTCGTGTATAGGGCAAGGAGGAATAACATCTTGTAGGAGTGAGGAAGAGCCAGTTGTGAGTGTGGGGGAAGTTCGTGAGGCAGTAGGTAAAATGAAAGGGGGTAAGGCAGCCGGGATTGATGGGATAAAGATAGAAATGTTAAAAGCAGGTGGGGATATAGTTTTGGAGTGGTTGGTGCAATTATTTAATAAATGTATGGAAGAGGGTAAGGTACCTAGTGATTGGCAGAGAGCATGCATAGTTCCTTTGTATAAAGGCAAAGGGGATAAAAGAGAGTGCAAAAATTATAGGGGGATAAGTCTGTTGAGTGTACCTGGTAAAGTGTATGGTAGAGTTATAATTGAAAGAATTAAGAGTAAGACGGAGAATAGGATAGCAGATGAACAAGGAGGCTTTAGGAAAGGTAGGGGGTGTGTGGACCAGGTGTTTACAGTGAAACATATAAGTGAACAGTATTTAGATAAGGCTAAAGAGGTCTTTGTGGCATTTATGGATTTGGAAAAGGCGTATGACAGGGTGGATAGGGGGGCAATGTGGCAGATGTTGCAAGTGTATGGTGTAGGAGGTAGGTTACTGAAAGCAGTGAAGAGTTTTTACGAGGATAGTGAGGCTCAAGTTAGAGTATGTAGGAAAGAGGGAAATTTTTTCCCAGTAAAAGTAGGCCTTAGACAAGGATGTGTGATGTCACCGTGGTTGTTTAATATATTTATAGATGGGGTTGTAAGAGAAGTAAATGCGAGGGTCTTGGCAAGAGGCGTGGAGTTAAAAGATAAAGAATCACACACAAAGTGGGAGTTGTCACAGCTGCTCTTTGCTGATGACACTGTGCTTTTGGGAGATTCTGAAGAGAAGCTGCAGAGATTGGTGGATGAATTTGGTAGGGTGTGCAAAAGAAGAAAATTAAAGGTGAATACAGGAAAGAGTAAGGTTATGAGGATAACAAAAAGATTAGGTGATGAAAGATTGAATATCAGATTGGAGGGAGAGAGTATGGAGGAGGTGAACGTATTCAGATATTTGGGAGTGGACGTGTCAGCGGATGGGTCTATGAAAGATGAGGTGAATCATAGAATTGATGAGGGAAAAAGAGTGAGTGGTGCACTTAGGAGTCTGTGGAGACAAAGAACTTTGTCCTTAGAGGCAAAGAGGGGAATGTATGAGAGTATAGTTTTACCAACGCTCTTATATGGGTGTGAAGCGTGGGTGATGAATGTTGCAGCGAGGAGAAGGCTGGAGGCAGTGGAGATGTCATGTCTGAGGGCAATGTGTGATGTGAATATAATGCAGAGAATTCGTAGTTTGGAAGTTAGGAGGAGGTGCGGGATTACCAAAACTGTTATCCAGAGGGCTGAGGAAGGGCTGTTGAGGTGGTTCGGACATGTAGAGAGAATGGAGCGAAACAGAATGACTTCAAGAGTGTATCAGTCTGTAGTGGAAGGAAGGCGGGGTAGGGGTCGGCCTAGGAAGGGTTGGAGGGAGGGGGTAAAGGAGGTTTTGTGTGCGAGGGGCTTGGACTTCCAGCAGGCATGCGTGAGCGTGTTTGATAGGAGTGAATGGAGACAAATGGTTTTTAATACTTGACGTGCTGTTGGAGTGTGAGCAAAGTAACATTTATGAAGGGATTCAGGGAAACCGGCAGGCTGGACTTGAGTCCTGGAGATGGGAAGTACAGTGCCTGCACTCTGAAGGAGGGGTGTTAATGTTGCAGTTTAAAAACTGTAGTGTAAAGCACCCTTCTGGCAAGACAATGATGGAGTGAATGATGGTGAAAGTTTTTCTTTTTCGGGCCACCCTGCCTTGGTGGGAATCGGCCAGTGTGATAATAATAAAAAAAAATAACACAATATGTAAACCTATACTTTTGCACCATTACTAACTTAATGACATAACATACCATAAACTTGCTAAATTTTCAAAAGTCAGCCAAAATTAAGTCATTATTATTTCAGGCCAATAAAATATATTTTGCAATGTTCGACATTGTTCTGCTTTGAACAGCAAAGCTGAGTACAGCAAATATAAATATAAACAAATAAAATGTATATATATTCAGTGCTCATCACAGCATTATGCCGGGTGAGCGCCCTGGCATAATGCCGTGACGAAAATCAAAAGCCTACCATACAGGGAGGCCTTTTCTCGTCAGTGCATTATACCGGGTAGCAGCCATAGCAAGATGGCATGGCCTGCCACCACACTCCAAAGTACAGTGGAACCTCAAAAATCGAACGTATCGCATATCAAACGTTTCGAAAATACATAGGACCATTTCTTCGGACAAACTGTGTCCCTATTATCGAACGTGCCCCTAATTTTGGACCGCTAGGTACAGGACCTGTCTGCCAGCCCGCTCTGTCCGCGTCCCTGCGCAGGCGCCGTGAGCAGTCTAGTTTTGTTTATGCTTGAGTGAACACTAACCTGCGCTCTCATTCACACATTTTACGATTATTTCGTTATGTTTAGTGCTTGTGGGACTGTGAAATAAGCTGCCATGGGCCCAAAGAAACTTGCTAGTGGTACCCTGTGGTAAAGAAAGTGAGAAACACCATAGATGTGAAGAAGGAAATAATACAGAAGTATGAGAGTGGTGTGAGACTTGTTGAGCTTGCCAGGATGTATGGGAAAAACAAGTCAACCATCGGTTCTATCCTGGCAAAGAAAGAACAAATCAAGGAAGCTGATGTTGCGAAAGGTGTTAATATGCTAACCAAAAAAAGACCGCAAATAGTTGAAGAGGTTGAGTTGTTGTTGCTGGTGTGGATCAAGGATAAAGAGATTGCAGGTGATAGTGTTTCAGAGACGATTATTTGCGAAAAGGCAAGGAAGTTGCATGCCGATCTGGTACAGAAAACTCCTGGAACCAGTGCTAATAGTGAATTTAAGGCCAGCAGAGGCTGGTTTGACAGATTTAACAAGCATAGTGGCATACACAATGTTGTAAGACATGGTGAGGCAGCCAGTTCAGACAACTGGGCGGCTGAGAAGTTTGTAAAGGAGTTTAAGGGGTACATAGACAGTGAAGAATTCAAACCTGAACAAGTGTTTAATTGTGGCAAAACAGGCTTGTTTTGGAAGAAAATGCCAAAGAGGACCTACATTACTTAGGAGGAAAAGGCACTCCCAGGACACAAGCCTATGAAAGACAGGCTAACTTTTTTATTCTGTGCTAATGCTAGTGGTGATTTTAAAGTGAAGCCTTTACTTGTGTATCATTCAGAAAATCCCAGAGTGTTTAAGAAAAACAATGTCATAAAGAACAAGTTATGTGTCTTGTGGAAAGCTAATCATAAGGCATGGGTCACAAGATAAATTTTCAAAGAGTGGATCTATGAAGTGTTTGGCCCTAGTGTGAAAAAATACCTCCAGGGAAAGAAATTGCCACTCAAGTGCCTCCTGTTAATGGACAATGCTCCTGCTCATCCTCCAAACTTATTAGACCTCTTGTCTAAGGACTTCGGTTTTATAAAAGTGAAGTTCTTGCCTCCTAACACCACTCCTCTCCTCCAGCCCATGGACCAGCAGGTCATTTCTAACTTCAAAAAACTCTACACAAAAGCAGTGTTTGAAAAGTGCTTTGAAGTGACCACAGACACTAAGTTGACCCTAAGAGAGTTCTGGAGGAATCACTTCAACATCTACAACTCCATAAGCCTTATAGGTAAGGCTTGGGAGGGAGTGACTTCCAGGACTTTGAACTCTGCTTGGAGACAATTGTGGCCAGATTGTGTCCAAAAGAGGGATTTTGAAGTTTTTTTTTTTTTTTAAGGCTGACCCTGACCCAGCTCACCCTCTGCCTGTTGTGGACTCTATTGTGGCATTGGGGAACACCCTGGGGTTGGAGGTGAGTGGTGAGGATGTGGAAGAGTTGGTGGAGGACCACAGGGAAGAGCTAACCACTGAAGAGCTGCAAGAGCTTCATTTGGAGCAGTTTCAGACCACAGCTGAGGAACTTGCTTCAGAGGAGGAGGAAGAGTGGATGAGGTGCCTTCTTTAAAGATTAAGGAGATTTGTGCCAAGTGGAATGATGTCCAATTGTTTGTGCAGAAGTACCACCCTGAGCAAGCTGAAACAACCCATCTTTGCAACAAGTTCAGTGACAGAACAATGTCCCATTTTAGGGAAATGTTAAAGAGGCGCCAGAAACAGAGGACTGTGGACAGTTATTTTGTGAGACAGGGGTCCAGTGATTCTCAAGCTGGTCCTAGTGGCATTAAAAGACAGAGAAGGGAAGTAACCCCAGAGAGGGCTTTACCTGAAGTCCTCATGGAGGGGGATTCTCCTTCCAAACACTAACCCCAACTCCCTCTCTCCTCCTCCCTATCTTCCAGATGCCATCACCAATCTTCAATAAAGGTAAGTAAAATTGTTATTTTATATGTATTACTATACATAATTAAAAACTATAGTATTTGTTGTATGTAAAACTGTAATTTTTCTCTATAAAATGTATTTTTTGTGTGAATATATTTGTGTTTCTGGAACGGATTAATTGTACACCTACCATCAGACTTGTGACCTGCTCGACTTGCGACCACTCGACTTATGACCATGTTTTTTATGCCAAATTTCTGGGAAATAAACAACTATTTGTGTTGTACACAGTGTTTATCCTAAACCTTACAGTATAAAATACAGTATTAACAGCATAAAAAGTAAAGTAAAACATGAAATACCAAAATAAAACAATAAAATAAAGTCATTACAAAAATGCTTTGTTGATATTCAGTAGTAAGGTTCGACTTACGACCATTTCGACTTACGACCGGTTTCTCGGAACCAAACTCGGTCGTAAGTCGGATGGTAGGTGTATTTCCATTATTTCTTATGGGAAATATTGCTTCGAATTTCAGACTTTTTGAATTTAGAACTAGCTCCTCGAACGGATTAAGTTCGATTTTTGAGGTTCCACTGTAACTCCTCAGTGCTCAGATGGCTGCCATGTGTTCCCTTTGGTTTTGGGGCTATGCATGTTTAATTATAGTTAAAAGGAAGTCTTTAACACTTGAAACTATAGCTCAAATCATAGGGCTTCACAAAGCTGGGCACCAGACAAAAGAAATAGAGGAGAATATTGGTGTATGTGAGCGTTCAGTGAGGAACTTGGTGCAGTGTTTCAAGGCTGGTGGCGGTGTCGAGATACTGTTTGCCAAATCTCGGCTGGCCCCTGAAAGAAGACATCTGTTCGTACCTTAACTGTGTTAAAGAAGCAATTAGAGAGTACACCTAAGATAACTGCTAGAGAATTGAAAGAAAAGAACCCACATCTTCTCTCAGAGGTGTCTGTATAAATTGTTAGCAGACGTGTGTCAGAACTGGGCTACAGTAGTCACCACCAGGTTAAGAAACTGATCCTCTCCAAACCACAGAAGAAACATAGGCTGGATTATGCAAAGAAATATCTTCACTGGAATCCTCAACAGTGGTCTGAAGTACTTTGGAGTGATAAACTAACCTTCACTTGTCACCTGTTACTGTGGAGAACATATGTACCGGCCCAGAGATGGTGACCTGCTAGATCCACACTACACCTGTGGGACCACCAAACACCCAGACTCGCTCATGGTTTGAGGATGTTTCAATGCTTTGAGTGTTGGTGAACTCATTGTGCTTCCTAAAAACCAGTATATGAACAATTATAATTACTTGGAGTTATTGTGTGACAATTTACCTGAAACGTTTGACAAGTGTGGGGGTACGGTTTTTATGCAGGATGGTGCACTGTGTCATACCGCCAAATCTGTAGTTCAGTGGCTTAAGGACTGTGAAGTGAGGTTCTTTAATGACTGGCCAGGCAATTTGCCAGACCTAAACCCTATTGAGAACCTCTGGTAAATAGTGAAACCAAGTTTACTGGGCAAGGATATCAGTTCCATCCCATGGCTGGAGGTTGCTCTACATGAGGCATGGAATAATATACCTCCCCAAACCCTCAAACATTTGTGTGAGAGTCTTCCTACATAGCTGAGGGACGTAATTATGTGTAAAGGCTGCAGCAACGAGTATTAACCCTTTCAGGGTTGGTGCCGTCCTAGTACGGCTTGCGTGCCAGGGTTGGTGCCATACTAGTACACACAAATTCTAGCAGCTTCAAATTAAGCGGGAAACAGCTGGAAGGCCTAGATGTGAGAGAATGGGTCTGCATGGTGAGTGTGCATGGTAGGAAAAAATTCTGGGACCCAGTGGCACATTGTGGGTATGCCATTTTAGTACACCTTGCTCACCATGCCTCGTGGTAAGAAACTCCTCACTCCTCAGCAAACTGGGACACTTTTGTTCCCCAGTGACAATTCTAATACAGATGTAAGTGCCAGTGAAGATGAGTTTCAAGGTTTTGATGAGGTTGTGACTGAAACTAATGACCATAATACCGGTAATAGTGAGGAAAACCCAGACGACCCTCAGCCTTCCACCTCTAATGTTGGGCCGTCTTGTTCATGTTCAGTTGTACTAGAACCAAAGAGGAAACTCCTATTTTCCCATATCCCGGACTCAGATGTGAGCATTGGTGATGATAGTGATAGTGAATATGAACTACAAGCTCTTGAAAACAGTTCCAGTAGTGATAGTGAAGTGGAATATTCTCCAGTGAAGCGTCAGTATATACGACGGTATATGTGCTCTGGTAGTGTGCCATATGCTATTCCAAGGGGAAGGAGTACATCCCATGGCTGTACAACAGGAACAGATAGTGAAAATGAAGATGATAGTGTTGCAATTGGGATGGAAAATGTGCATGGCGGTGGTAGTGGTGGTGCCAGCCATGAGGCACCAGCAGTGGGCCATGCTGCCACCCATGCCACTGCCTCAGCTGATCTACAACAAAGGCCACCATCCCCCACCCACCCACCACACCAGCCTCCACAACCACAACCTCCACAACCACAACCTCTACAACCACAACCACCTGTCCATATCCAGTACCCACCAGCAGACTGCACCTGCAATTGGGAGGAAGCTGCCAATTTTGTTCAAAATCCCCATCAGTTTGATGAAAGCCAAAGTGGAATACAGCCATCTTGTACACTTGGGAACAATGCCACTGAACTGGAATGTTTCGAGTTATTCTCTGACGAACCCCTGATGGAAATTATTGTAAGGGAAAGCAACAGATACTTTCACCAAACTCACGCCTACACCAGTGGAAGAGGACAACTTGTGGCTGAGATGTATCTTTTGTTTGTCACAATAATTCTTATGCCACATGTGTATAAGCACAGTGTGAAATCATACTGGTCGACAGACCACCTGATTGCAACCCCAGGTTTCAGTGATATAATAGGAGTGAATCAATTTGTGCTATTATGTATGCTTCACTTCTCAGACAAAACCAGGCCTGACAGAAATGACAGGTTATATAAGATTAGGAATATGTTTGTGTATGTGAAACAGAAATTCAATATGTATTTTTATCTCTTCAGGAAGCTTGTTATTGATGAGTCTTTGATTCTGTTCAAAGGAAGACTCTCATTCAAGTAGTACATACCAAGCAAGAGGAAATGCTTTGGTATAAAGTTGTTTGTGCTTTGTGATTGTTACAGTGGTCTTGTATTGGATATAATTGTGTACACTGGAAGTAATACATTGTGAGATACCAGGAATTTACTGGGTATCTCCGGTGATATGGTTAGAACAATGATGGAACCATATCTTGGTAAGGGACATACATTATATACTGGTAACTGGTACACAAGCCCCTTACTCAGTGATTTTTTGCTAGTGAAAATGACAGATGTGTGTGGCACAGTGTGTGCAAATTGTAAACATATGCCCAGGTTTGACGCTGGCACTCGTAGAGGTGAGGTGCAGGCGTTTGCTGCCAATGACATCATGGCATTTCGGTGGCATGACAAATGAGATGTCACACTGTTGTCATCAGTTCACCCTAACGAAATGGCAGACACTGGCAGGCAGCATAGAGAAAGCAATGAACCCATTGTAAAACCTGCAGCTGTGATTGACTACGCCCTCAATATGCGTTCAGTGGACAAATGTGACATGCAGATTGGGTTTGCTGATTGTGTTCGCAAGAGTTATAAGTGGTACATAAAACTCTTTTTCCATATTCTGGACATTTCCATGCTCAATGCTTATAATATATATAAGATGAGGACCAGAAACAAACCACCATATGGCAAATTTTGTTTGTCTGTCATCAGACAAATAATAATCAAGTACCAAGGAACAACACCTGCAACAGAAAAACGCCCACTAAATTATCAACAATTACCTTCTCGTCTGAAGCTTGGTGATCACTTCCAAACAAAACTTCCTGCTACTGCTTTCAAGAAAAAGGCTCAGAAGAGGTGTTACGTCTGTGCATATACAAAAAAATGCCCACAACAACACAAGAGACACTCGTTTTATGTGTGAGGAATGTAAAATACCATTGTGCATGACACCATGTTTCAAAGACTTCCACAGGCTGCAGAACTTCTAGAAACATGTCCTGTGACTGTATATGTGTATATAAAATATAGAAAAATAGTAATAAACAACATTTTATATTGTTTGTGTAAACAAGTTTTGTAAACAATATAGTGACAAGAGTGTTTGTGCAGTTATTGTGTAGTATAGAAAAAGAAATAACTTACAAAATAGTGCTCATATTGCTCTCACAGGCCATAAAAGTTACTTGAAAAAAAAAATTAAAAAATAATAGAAAATAGTACCAAAAAAAAAAATAAACGAATACTGGGTGACCGGCAGTCAGCGGTGTTGCCATATGCCAGTCATTTTCTGTCAACTTCACGCCTCCATATCTCGGTAAGTATTGATGATAAAAAAATTTTGTTTAGCCTATACTGTTTAGAAAAAAAAACTATCTTTTCATAAGAAAAAATAATTCTTTTTTTTCGAATTTTAACTGACCTTGAGAACAGGTTTGGGAGAGGGCCTGCTGACCCTGAAAGGGTTAAAACCTCATTAAGTGTGCAAATATGTATACGTATTATAATCTTTCATGGTATGTGTTTGTGTTTTGGTACATGTGTGGGGGAGGGGTGGCATAATGCTGTGACAAGCACTGTATGTATATATATTTAATGTTTTATCACTGATTTCATTATTGCTTAGTAGCAGCGCTGTATAGTCCTTGTGGCTTAGCGCTTCTTTTTGATTATAATAATAATAATAATCATTGCTTAGTTAATCTTAAGTTAATTTTAAGCCAGCCCGTAATGCTATGCATAGTATAAGTGGCTTTGGCATACTGCTCTTATCTGTATTTTTTTGTACCTCTGTATGTGTGCACAAATTGGAAAATAAATAAATAATAAATAAATAAATAAACATAAATGTGAGATGTGAGCAGACGACTTCCACAAGTGACGCCATAATAACAATAGTCACCGAGTCTCATTAAATGTCGTATATTACGGTAATATACACATTTTCATTAATCCATCCATGATATTTTTTTCAAAATTATATAATAAACACGATGCATAACATATAAATAAGATAAATACACCCCACTGTAGAATAAATAAACAAATGTGAGATGTGAGCAGACGACTTCCACAAGTGACGCCATAATAACAATAGTCACCGAGTCTCATTAAATGTCGTATATTACGGTAATATACACATTTTCATTAATCCATCCATGATATTTTTTTCAAAATTATATAATAAACACGATGCATAACATATAAATAAGATAAATACACCCCACAGTAGAATAAATAAACATAAATGTGAGCTGTGGTAGCAGACGACTTCCACAAGTGGTGATAATAACAATAGTCACCGAGTCTCATTAAATGTCGTATATTACGGTAATATACACATTTTCATTAATCCATCCATGATATTTTTTTCAAAATTATATAATAAACACGATGCATAACATATAAATAAGATAAATACACCCCACAGTAGAATAAATAAACATAAATGTGAGCTGTGGTAGCAGACGACTTCCACAAGTGGTGATAATAACAATAGTCACCGAGTCTCATTAAATGTCGTATATTACGGTAATATACACATTTTCATTAATCCATCCATGATATTTTTTCAAAATTATATAATAAACACGATGCATAACATATAAATAAGATAAATACACCCCACAGTAGAATAAATAAACATAAATGTGAGCTGTGGTAGCAGACGACTTCCACAAGTGGTGATAATAACAATAGTCACCGAGTCTCATTAAATGTCGTATATTACGGTAATATACACATTTTCATTAATCCATCCATGATATTTTTTTCAAAATTATATAATAAACACGATGCATAACATATAAATAAGATAAATACACCCCACAGTAGAATAAATAAACATAAATGTGAGCTGTGGTAGCAGACGACTTCCACAAGTGGTGATAATAACAATAGTCACCGAGTCTCATTAAATGTCGTATATTACGGTAATATACACATTTTCATTAATCCATCCATATTTTTTTCAAAATTATATAATAAACACGATGCATAACATATAAATAAGATAAATACACCCCACAGTAGAATAAATAAACATAAATGTGAGCTGTGGTAGCAGACGACTTCCACAAGTGGTGATAATAACAATAGTCACCGAGTCTCATTAAATGTCGTATATTACGGTAATATACACATTTTCATTAATCCAGCCATGATATTTTTTTCAAAATTATATAATAAACACGATACATAACATAAAAAGATGATAAATACACCCCACAATAGAATAAATAAACATAAATATAAGATGTGGGAGCCTGGTTTGTTTACTCTGTGCCTGGCCTGTCACCTCTCATGTACTCATTCTTTCTCTCTCTCATTTATTCGTTTTATCTCATTTACTTACTCCTGACCCTACATTAAGACTACAAATATTTTAAGGTAAGTAATGAGTGAACTGTATATACATTTTATCGCTCTGGGATGCTTAAATATCATAGAATAGTATGTGTGGGTGGGGTGGCCTGGTGAGGCTATTACAATACATACCACACTTGATTTCTTACAATAAATACTACTTGTCTCACCCTAGATTAAGACTATAAATATTTTAAGGTAAGTAATGAGTGCACTATGTGTGTATTGTACCTTTTTATTGTTTTTTGATGCCTGGTTCTATTGCTAACTTAATATATGTTAGTGTAAACTTGTTATCTAGTGTTTGTATGCATTTATAAGTGGAAAAAAAGGGTGTTCCACTTTACGGCGATTTCCGCTTTACGGCGGTAGCCTGGAACCTAACCTGCCGTATAAGTGGGGCCCTCCTGTATACATGTATATATATGTATTCTAGGTAGTAGGTTAGTAGACAGCAACCGCCCAGGGAGGTACTACCGTCCTGCCAATTGAGTGTAAAACGAAAGCCTGTAATTGTTTTACATGATGGTAGGATTGCTGGTGTCCATTTTTCTGTCTCATAAACATGCAAGGTTTCAGGTACATCTTGCTACTTCTACTTACACTTAGGTCACACTACACATACATGTACAAGCATATATATACACACACCCCTCTGGGTTTTCTTCTATTTTCTTACTAGTTCTTGTTCTTGTTTATTTCCTCTTACCTCCATGGGGAAATGGAACAGCATTCTTCCTCAGTAAGCCATGCCTGTTGTAAGAGGCGACTAAAATGCCGGGAGCAAGGGGCTAGTAACCCCTTCTCCTGTATATATTACTAAATGTAAAAGGAGAAACTTTCGTTTTTCTTTTTGGGCCACCCCGCCTCGGTGGGATACGGCCGGCGTGTTGAAAGAAAGAAAGAATATATATGTATACATATATATACATATATATGACTGTGAAACAGAAACCTGTAACTGTTTTGCATGATGGTAGGATTGCTGGTTTCTTTTTGTCTCATAAACACGCTAGATAACAGGGATATCTTGCTACTCCTACTTACACTTTGGTCACACTTCACAGACACGCACATGCATATATATATATACATACATCTAGGTTTTTCCCCTTTTTCTAAATAGCTCTTGTTCTTCTTTATTTCTTCTATTGTCCATGGGGAAGTGGAAAAGAATCTTTCCTCCGTAAGCCATGCGTGTCGTATGAGGCGACTAAAATGCCGGGAGCAATGGGCTAGTAACCTCTTCTCCTGTAGACATTTACTAAAAAAGAGAAGAAGAAAAACTTTATAAAACTGGGATGCTTAAATGTGCGTGGATGTAGTGCGGATGACAAGAAACAGATGATTGCTGATGTTATGAATGAAAAGAAGTTGGATGTCCTGGCCCTAAGCGAAACAAAGCTGAAGGGGGTAGGGGAGTTTCAGTGGGGGGAAATAAATGGGATTAAATCTGGAGTATCTGAGAGAGTTAGAGCAAAGGAAGGGGTAGCAGTAATGTTAAATGATCAGTTATGGAAGGAGAAAAGAGAATATGAATGTGTAAATTCAAGAATTATGTGGATTAAAGTAAAGGTTGGATGCGAAAAGTGGGTCATAATAAGCGTGTATGCACCTGGAGAAGAGAGGAATGTAGAGGAGAGAGAGAGATTTTGGGAGATGTTAAGTGAATGTATAGGAGCCTTTGAACCAAGTGAGAGAGTAATTGTGGTAGGGGACCTGAATGCTAAAGTAGGAGAAACTTTTAGAGAGGGTGTGGTAGGTAAGTTTGGGGTGCCAGGTGTAAATGATAATGGGAGCCCTTTGATTGAACTTTGTATAGAAAGGGGTTTAGTTATAGGTAATACATATTTTAAGAAAAAGAGGATAAATAAGTATACAAGATATGATGTAGGGCGAAATGACAGTAGTTTGTTGGATTATGTATTGGTAGATAAAAGACTGTTGAGTAGACTTCAGGATGTACATGTTTATAGAGGGGCCACAGATATGTCAGATCACTTTCTAGTTGTGGCTACACTGAGAGTAAAAGGTAGATGGGATACAAGGAGAATAGAAGCATCAGGGAAGAGAGAGGTGAAGGTTTATAAACTAAAAGAAAGGGCAGTTAGGGTAAGATATAAACAGCTATTGGAGGATAGATGGGCTAATGAGAGCATAGGAAATGGGATCGAAGAGGTATGGGGTAGGTTTAAAAATGTAGTGTTAGAGTGTTCAACAGAAGTTTGTGGTTACAGGAAAGTGGGTGCGGGAGGGAAGAGGAGCGATTGGTGGAATGATGATGTAAAGAGAGTAGTAAGGGAGAAAAAGTTAGCATATGAGAAGTTTTTACAAAGTAGAAGTGATGCAAGGAGGGAAGAGTATATGGAGAAAAAGAGAGAGGTTAAGAGAGTGGTGAAGCAATATAAAAAGAGAGCAAATGAGAGAGTGAGTGAGATGTTATCAACAAATTTTGTTGAAAATAAGAAAAAGTTTTGGGGTGGGATTAACAAGAAAGCCTAGAGAACAAATGGATTTGTCAGTTAAAAATAGGAGAGGAGAGTTATTAAATGGAGAGTTAGAGGTATTGGGAAGATGGAGGGAATATTTTGAGGAATTGTTAAATGTTGATGAAGATAGGGAAGCTGTGATTTCGTGTATAGGACAAGGAGGAATAACATCTTGTAGGAGTGAGGAAGAGCTAGTTGTGAGTGTGGGGGAAGTTCGTGAGGCAGTAGGTAAAATGAAAGGGGGTAAGGCAGCCGGGATTGATGGGATAAAGATAGAAATGTTAAAAGCAGGTGGGGATATAGTTTTGGAGTGGTTGGTGCAATTATTTAATAAGTGTATGGAAGAGGGTAAGGTACCTAGGGATTGGCAGAGAGCATGCATAGTTCCTTTGTATAAAGGCAAAGGGGATAAAAGAGAGTGCAAAAACTATAGGGGGATAAGTCTGCTGAGTATACCTGGTAAAGTGTATGGTAGAGTTATTATTGAAAGAATTAAGAGTAAGACGGAGAATAGGATAGCAGATGAACAAGGAGGCTTTAGGAAAGGTAGGGGGTGTTTGGACCAGGTGTTTACAGTGAAACATATAAGTGAACAGTATTTAGATAAGGCTAAAGAGGTCTTTGTGGCATTTATGGATTTGGAAAAGGCGTATGACAGGGTGGATAGGGGGGCAATGTGGCAGATGTTGCAAGTGTATGGTGTAGGAGGTAAGGCTTGGGAGGGAGTGACTAAGAGGACCTTGAACTCTGCTTGGAAGAAACTGTGGCCAGAATGTGTAGACCAAAGGGATTTTGAAGGGTTTGAGGCTAACCCTGGGAATCCTATGCCAGTTGAGGAATCCATTGTGGCATTGGGAAAGTCCTTGGGGTTGGAGGTTAGTGGGGATGATGTGGAAGAGTTAGTGGAGGAGGACAATGAAGAACTAACCACTGATGAGCTGCTAGATCAACTTCAACAGCAAGAGGCCAGACCTGAGGAAACTGCTTCGGAGGAGGGGAGAGAGAAATTGAAGAATTTGCCTACTTCAAAGATTAAGGAAATATATGGAATGTGGCTTAAAGTGCAAATCTTTTTTTATGACAATCACCCTAACACAGCTATTGCAAGCCGTGCTGGTGACTATTACACTGACACTGTTGAGAAACACTTTAGGAAAGTCATAAAGGAACGAGAGGTACAGGCCACTATGGACAGATATGTTGTGCGACAGAAGTCCAGTGACTCTGAAGCTGGTCCTAGTGGCATTAAAAGAAGAAGGAAAGTAACCCCAGAAAAGGACTTGACACCTCAAGTCTTAATGGAAGGGGATTCTCCTTCTAAACATTAAGACTCTCTCCTCCTCCCATCCCATCAATCATCACCAGATCTTCAATAAAGGTAAGTGTCATGTAACTGTGCATGCCTTTTTCAGTTTGTGTGTATTAAAATTAATATTTCATGTGGTAAATTTTTTTTTTTTTCATACTTTGGGGTGTCTTGCTCGGATTAATTTCATTTCCATTATTTCTTATGGGGAAAATTCATTCGCATAATGATAATTTCGCATAACAATGAGCTCTCAGGAACGGATTAATATCGTTATACGGGTTTCCACTATATATATATATATATATATATATATATATATATATATATATATATATATATATATATATATATATATATATATATATATATATATATATCATTATCATCACACTGGCCGATTCCCACCAAGGCAGGGTGGCCCGAAAAAGAAAAACTTTCACCATCATTCACTCCATCACTGTTTTGCCAGAAGGGTGCTTTACACTACAGTTTTTAAACTGCAACATTAACACCCCTCCTTCAGAGTGCAGGCACTGTACTTCCCATCTCCAGGACTCAAGTCCGGCCTGCCGGTTTCCCTGAATCCCTTCATAAATGTTACTTTGCTCACACTCCAACAGCACGTCAAGTATTAAAAACCATTTGTCTCCATTCACTCCTATCAAACACGCTCATGCATGCCTGCTGGAAGTCCAAGCCCCTCGCACACAAAACCTCCTTTACCCCCTCCCTCCAACCTTTCCTAGGCCGAACCCTACCCCGCCTTCCTTCCACTACAGACTGATACACTCTTTAAGTCATTCTGTTTCGCTCCATTCTCTCTACATGTCCGAACCACCTCAACAACCCTTCCTCAGCCCTGTGGGCAACAGTTTTGGTAATCCCGCACCTCCTCCTAACTTCCAAACTACGAATTCTCTGCATTATATTCACACCACATATTGCCCTCAGACATGACATCTCCACTGCCTCCAGCCTTCTCCTCGCTGCAACATTCATCACCACGCTTCACACCCATATAAGAGCGTTGGTAAAACTATACTCTCATACATTCCCCTCTTTGCCTCCAAGGACAAAGTTCTTTGTCTCCACAGACTCCTAAGTGCACCACTCACTCTTTTTCCCTCATCAATTCTATGATTCACCTCATCTTTCATAGACCCATCCGCTGACACGTCCACTCCCAAATATCTGAATACGTTCACCTCCTCCATACTCTCTCCCTCCAATCTGATATCCAATCTTTCATCACCTAATCTTTTTATCCTCATAACCTTACTCTTTCCTGTATTCACCTTTAATTTTCTTCTTTTGCACACCCTACCAAATTCATCCACCAATCTCTGCAACTTCTCTTCAGAATCTCCCAAGAGCACAGTGTCATCAGCAAAGAGCAGCTGTGACAACTCCCACTTTGTGTGTGATTCTTTATCTTTTAACTCCACGCCTCTTGCCAAGACCCTCGCATTTACTTCTCTTACAACCCCATCTATAAATATATTAAACAACCACGGTGACATCACACATCCTTGTCTAAGGCCTACTTTTACTGGGAAAAAATTTCCCTCTTTCCTACATACTCTAACTTGAGCCTCAATATCCTCATAAAAACTCTTCACTGCTTTCAGTAACCTACCTCCTACACCATACACTTGCAACATCTGCCACATTGCCCCCCTATCCACCCTGTCATACGCCTTTTCCAAATCCATAAATGCCACAAAGACCTCTTTAGCCTTATCTAAATACTGTTCACTTATATGTTTCACTGTAAACACCTGGTCCACACACCCCCTACCTTTCCTAAAGCCTCCTTGTTCATCTGCTATCCTATTCTCCGTCTTACTCTTAATTCTTTCAATTATAACTCTACCATACACTTTACCAGGTATACTCAACAGACTTATCCCCCTATAATTTTTGCACTCTCTTTTATCCCCTTTGCCTTTATACAAAGGAACTATGCATGCTCTCTGCCAATCCCTAGGTACCTTACCCTCTTCCATACATTTATTAAATAATTGCACCAACCACTCCAAAACTATATCCCCACCTGCTTTTAACATTTCTATCTTTATCCCATCAATCCCGGCTGCCTTACCCCCTTTCATTTTACCTACTGCCTCACGAACTTCCCCCACACTCACAACTGGCTCTTCCTCACTCCTACAAGATGTTATTCCTCCTTGCCCTATACACGAAATCACAGCTTCCCTATCTTCATCAACATTTAACAATTCCTCAAAATATTCCCTCCATCTTCCCAATACCTCTAACTCTCCATTTAATAACTCTCCTCTCCTATTTTTAACTGACAAATCCATTTGTTCTCTAGGCTTTCTTAACTTGTTAATCTCACTCCAAAACTTTTTCTTATTTTCAACAAAATTTGTTGATAACATCTCACCCACTCTCTCATTTGCTCTCTTTTTACATTGCTTCACCACTCTCTTAACCTCTCTCTTTTTCTCCATATACTCTTCCCTCCTTGCATCACTTCTACTTTGTAAAAACTTCTCATATGCTAACTTTTTCTCCCTTACTACTCTCTTTACATCATCATTCCACCAATCGCTCCTCTTCCCTCCTGCACCCACTTTCCTGTAACCACAAACTTCTGCTGAACACTCTAACACTACATTTTTAAACCTACCCCATACCTCTTCTACCCCATTGCCTATGCTCTCACTAGCCCATCTATCCTCCAATAGCTGTTTATATCTTACCCTAACTGCCTCCTCTTTTAGTTTATAAACCTTCACCTCTCTCTTCCCTGATGCTTCTATTCTCCTTGTATCCCATCTACCTTTTACTCTCAGTGTAGCTACAACTAGAAAGTGATCTGATATATCTGTGGCCCCTCTATAATATATATATATATATATATATATATATATATATATATATATATATATATATATATATATATATATATATACACACACACCTACCATCCATCTTACGACCAACCGATCATAAGTCAAAATGGACGTAAGTCGAACCTTTGAAAATGCTGACATACTGGGTAAGGCATAATGTCAAACCTTTCCTATATAAACTACCTACATAGTACTGTAATGTAATGTACAATCATTATTTCATTCTTTTTACCATGATTTACTTCTATTGTTATATTTTAATTATTTATGTACTGTATATAATGTATACAAGGTAGTGAACTGTATTGTAAATTTTACATCGCATACAGTATCATATGTTACTGTTATCTTTATGTATTGCTGAAACAGTGGAATGGGAGAATACCACTGGTAGTATAACCTATACCCTAGCAAAGAGAAACAACTCTGGAACATGTGTAATATGTATCTGGCTGGCTGGCCGGGTGGGTGAGTGGGTGGTTGGCTGACTGGCTGACTGAATGTGGCTGTCACTCTCTCTGTATCTCTCTCTGTCTCTCTCTCTCTCTCTCACAGGTACCTGGAGTTTACCTGGAGAGAGTTCCGGGGGTCAACGCCCCCGCGGCCCAGTCTGTGACCAGGCCTCCTGGTGGATCAGAACCTGATCAACCAGGCTGTTGCTGCTGGCTGCACGCAAACCAACGTACGAGCCACAGCCCGGCTGGTCAGGAACCGACTTTAGGTGCTTGTCCAGTGCCAGCTTGAAGACTGCCATGAGTTTGTTGGTAATCCCCCTTATGTATGCTGGGAGGCAGTTGAACAGTCTCGGGCCCCTGACACTTATTGTATGGTCTCTTAACGTGCTAGTGACACCCCTGCTTTTCATTGGGGGATGTTGCATCGTCTGCCAAGTCTTTTGCTTTCGTAGTGAGTGATTTTCGTGTGCAAGTTCGGTACTAGTCCCTCTAGGATTTTCCAGGTGTATATATTCATGTATCTCTCCCGCCTGCATTCCAGGGAATACAGGTTCAGGAACCTCAAGCGCTCCCAGTAATTGAGGTGTTTTATCTCCGTTATGCACGCCGTGAAGGTTCTCTGTACATTTTCTAGGTCAGCAATTTCACCTGCCTTGAAAGGTGCTGTTAGTGTGCAGCAATATTCCAGCCTAGATAGAACAAGTGACCTGAAGAGTGTCATCATGGGCTTGGCCTCCCTAGTTTTGAAGGTTCTCATTATCCATCCTGTCATTTTTCTAGCAGATGCGATTGATACAATGTTATGGTTCTTGAAGGTGAGATCCTCCGACATGATCACTCCCAGGTCTTTGACGTTGGTGTTTTGCTCTATTTTGTGGCCAGAATTTGTTTTGTACTCTGATGAAGATTTAATTTCCTCGTGTTTACCATATCTGAGTAATTGAAATTTCTCATCGTTGAACTTCATATTGTTTTCTGCAGCCCACTGAAAGATTCGGTTGATGTCCGCCTGGAGCCTTGCAGTGTCTGCAATGGAAGACACTGTCATGCAGATTTGGGTGTCATCTGCAAAGGAAGACACGGTGCTGTGGCTGACATCCTTGTCTATGTCGGATATGAGGATGAGGAACAAGATGGGAGCGAGTACTGTGCCTTGTGGAACAGAGCTTTTCACCGTAGCTGCCTCGGACTTTACTCTGTTGACGACTACTCTCTGTGTTCTGTTAGTGAGGAAATTATAGATCCATCGACCGACTTTTCCTGTTATCCCTTTAGCACGCATTTTGTGCGCTATTACGCCATGGTCACACTTGTCGAAGGCTTTTGCAAAGTCTGTATATATTACATCTGCATTTTTTTTATCTTCTAGTGCATTTAGGACCTTGTCGTAGTGATCCAATAGTTGAGACAGACAGGAGCGACCTGTTCTAAACCCACGTTGCCCTGGGTTGTGTAACTGATGGGTTTCTAGATGGGTGGTGATCTTGCTTCTTAGGACCCTTTCAAAGATTTTTATGATATGGGATGTTAGTGCTATCGGTCTGTAGTTCTTTGCTGTTGCTTTACTGCCCCCTTTGTGGAGTGGGGCTATGTCTGTTGTTTTTAGTAACTGTGGGACAACCCCCGTGTCCATGCTCCCTCTCCATAGGATGGAAAAGGTTCGTGATAGGGGCTTCTTGCAGTTCTTGATGATCACGGAGTTCCATGAGTCTGGCCCAGGGGCAGAGTGCATGTGCATGTCATTTATCGCCTGTTTGAAGT
The DNA here is from genome assembly GCF_038502225.1 of Cherax quadricarinatus. Lineage (NCBI taxonomy): Eukaryota > Metazoa > Arthropoda > Malacostraca > Decapoda > Parastacidae > Cherax > Cherax quadricarinatus. Next base: position 19,037,762 of record NC_091337.1, on the reverse strand, counting down.
CATTTGGCATCAGGATAACATCAGATAGGCTTGTGTTAACCAAATTTTGTGGCTCTCTCATAAAAAATTCGTTTTGATCTTCGACTCTCAGTCTGGTTAGCGGTTTGCTAAAAACTGAGTCATATTGGGACTTGAGTAGCTCACTCATTTCCTTGCTGTCATCTGTGTAGGACCCATCTTGTTTAAGTAGGGGCCCAATACTGGATGTTGTTCTCGACTTTGATTTGGCATAGGAGAAGAAATACTCTGGGTTTCTTTCGATTTCATTTATGGCTTTTAGTTCTTCCCGCGATTCCTGACTCCTATAAGATTCCTTTAGCTTGAGTTCAATGCTTGCTATTTCTCTGACCAGTGTCTCCATACGCATTTCAGATATATTGACCTCTTTTAGCCGCTCTGTTATTCTTTTCCGTCGCCTGTAAAGGGAGCGCCTGTCTCTTTCTATTTTACATCTACTCCTCCTTTTTCTTAGAGGAATAAGCCTTGTGCATACATCGAGTGCCACCAAGTTAATCTGTTCTAGGCATACTTTGGGGTCTGTGTTGCTTAGTATATCTTCCCAGCTTATATCGGTTAGGACTTGGTTTACTTGGTCCCACTTTATGTTTTTGTTATTGAAGTCTGGGGCTCCACGCATACATGTCTGAACCTCAATTATGTTGTGATCTGAGTATATTGTTTTTGATATGGTGACATTTCTTATCAGATCATCATTGTTAGTGAAGATGAGGTCTAGTGTATTCTCCAGTCTAGCAGGCTCTATTATTTGCTGGTTTAAATTGAATTTTGTGCAGAGATTTAAAAGCTCGTGTGAGTGTGAGTTTTCATCAGAGCTGCCTCCTGGTGTTATTACTGCAACAATATTATTTGCTATATTCCTCCATTTTAGGTGCCTTAAGTTGAAATCCCCCAGGAGCAAGATGTTGGGTGCAGGAGCTGGAAGATTTTCCAGACAGTGGTCAATTTTTAACAGCTGTTCCTGGAATTGCTGGGATGTTGCATCCGGAGGCTTGTAGACTACCACAATGACTAGGTTTTGGTTCTCGACCTTTACTGCTAAAACTTCCACTACATCATTTGAGGCATTTAGCAGTTCTGTGCAAACAAGTGACTCTGCAATGTACAGGCCAACCCCCCCCCCCCCCTTTTGCCTGTTCACTCTGTCACATCTGTATAGGTTGTAACCTGGGATCCATATTTCGTTGTCCAAGTGATCCTTTATGTGGGTCTCAGTGAAAGCCGCGAACATTGCCTTTGCCTCTGCAAGCAGTCCACGGATGAAAGGTATTTTGTTGTGTGTTGCTGGCTTTAGACCCTGTATATTTGCAAAGAAGAATGTCATCGGACTGGTGGTATTGTTGGTACTGGGGGGGGGGATTTTTTTTCCGGCATTAGTATCTGTATCTGTTGGTTTGGAGTGGAGGCCATCGACTGTGGTTCCACTCCAGGAACGACTGGATTTGGTGAACGATTTCTGCCATTTCCTGCCAGTTTTTTTCCTTCCTGGCACTAAAAAACCTCTCCCTCTTGAGTTGCTGTGGCTACCCAGGTTTTCCCATGGCCTGGATGTTTTGTATCTTTTTGTACCCTTTAGATGGTGTGCTTGGCAATTTAAGCTATAGCACAGTCTTTCCTGTACTTAAGAGGTACACATTTCAGGGTGAAAAAGCTTACAGGAAGGGAGTTTGCATTTTCCTGTTGTCATATGGGCATGGCATTTTCTAGGGTGGTCATAGTTGCACGTCCCGTCTGTTTTTCCAGATTTCCCATGTCTGCAGATACCAAGTGCATAGTATGTGCACAGGCTTGGTTTCCATTTGCCTTGGGTTTCTGTGACTGTATTCCCTGTTGGTGCATGTTTCCCTGTCTTATTCCTATCCTCCCTAGCACCAACAATGGAGCTCCCACCAGTTGTTTTTGGTAATATATCCTCACTATAGCTAGTGGAGTCCTCTTGTTTGCTATTTCCTGTGGTATTTCTAGTTTGCAATATTGGTTTTATCTTATCTTTGACTACACTTGTTTCCCCACTACGGCTCCTGTCCCCTATGAGGTCATTTATATGTATTCCTTCCTGCGTATAATTCCCGACTACCTGGACAAAATCTCCAGCTTCACCATTACTGTCTCCCAGGACAGCACCTCCAGCTTCACCATTACTGTCTCCCAGGACAGCACCTCCAGCTTCACCATTACTGTCTCCCAGGACAGCACCTCCAGCTTCACCATTACTGTCTCCCAGTACAGCACTATCAGCCCCACATTTACTGACTACCAGGACATCACCTCCAGCCTTACAGTTTCTGACTACATGGCCAGTATCAAGGGCAGTACCATTCAGCCCAGACTTTTTATGTTCCCATCTGTTGTAGAAAGCTTCCAGGTTGTCTATGAAAGCAGCTTTGATGTTATCCTCTTTTAATACCCTTGTGATTTTAGTCCACAGATTTTCCTCATTTGGGCATACCCAAAAACACTTCCCTGTTTTAATACTGCTTGTAGCTAGTTCTTGGATATCTGCACAAGGGGCGTGACACCAATTTCCACAAAAATGACAATTTATCCATGTGGAAGCCCGTTTGTTTGATTGACTGCAGACTATACAGAGCTTCATAATGATTTGAGTGGTTGATTTACTGTAATTCTACTAGCAACCTCTTGAATACTCTATTAATAACCTCCTTAAATGAAGCTCTAGCTATTTGTATTTCTATTTCTAACTAATTGGACAGCTTACCGTGTACGTTCCTGATTTATATTTATTGTTTGTGTTTGATAAGGGCGCCTACAACCCCATCCATTTACAGTCTGCTTTATTGTCCAACGAAACCGTTTGAAACCAGACAAGGGTTCGGACCATCAAGGGTTCGGACCAGTAGAGGGTTCGGACCAGTCGATCTGATCTGATCAGTGGGTCACTTATTTAAAACATACTAGTCGGTGATTTGGGCTAACACATGAAGGATCTACTTGAAATTATCTACCCGAGTAATATGTGATTTGATTGATACAAAAGTATAACTTGCGTGTTGAAGAGCCGGTGATTTCTGGCAGCTCCTACAGTGACGAACGGTCGAGCCTCAACCCTTGTTTATCAATCGCTGTATCTAGCTTTTCTATTTTTTTTTTTCGTCTCCACCACAATAAATGCTATATTATCACTATAGTTGACTGGTGGAAATTTTGGAAGAAGGGCGCTTTTTCTGTAGTAATAATTGCTTCTCGTTGTGTATATTGCGACCGCTGGTAACTACAGGTTATATGAAATTCACAGTAACGTCTGGTATTTCAAGAAAAAGAAACTAATGAAAGTCACTCCACTCCACTAAGTACCATTATAATACTGGTTAGTTGCTACTACAACACTGTATTCTGCTATTCACTGGTATCACTAGATTATATGCGAGTACACTAGCAGGCCAGAATGATTATTAAAACAGCTGACCACTGTGGTAAGATTCTGGCGACTTCTGGCACCTGCCTCTATAGGCTTATCACTTCATTTACAAATTCACCTGTTTTCAAATGACACTTTAGCCTTTATCATCTATATACTAGGGAGCCACTGTAGTATACACTATACACTATGTATACACAATGTTATCAGGGAGACTTTCTTTCCTCTGACAAAGAAAAGTTCTACATATTATTATTATTTTGCACACGGAACACAGGCTTATGATTCCCCTCTGGCAGTAAACTCTGCTAGGTAGTGCACACTAATTCTCCTTTTTTGACTCAGTATATAATGTTTTCCTCCCAAGATTGGTTCCAGGCGCTAGAGGGATGTATCGTATAGGAGTGATGGCATAACATAAGTAAAGTTATCATACATAGTATAAATTACCTAGGATAACCTAAAAAATCCAGACAAAGTGCTATACAGTGGATCTGTGCTCCAGTGCCCTAAATTAATAATAATATTAATAATAATTATTATTATTACAATAATACATATGTACTACTACTAATAATATTATTAAACTATAATATAACAATCGTGTCCACTCATTACTTACATTAAAGTATCTGTAGTCTTAATGTAGAGTGAGAGGTGAGTAAACAAGATTAAATGAATAAACGAGAGAGAGAATGAGAGGGTAGAAGGTTCACGAGTTATGTAAACAAACGTTGCTGTTGTTGTTGTTGTTGTTGTTACCAGCCCGGACATGAATGGTTTCTGTTCACTCTGCCAAGCCGACCAGAAAAACGTCTCATATTTGTTAATTTATATGTTTATATGTTATGTAGCATGTTTATTATATAATTTTGAAAAAAAAATCATAGATGGATTTAGCCAAATGTCTATATTAACGTTTTATACACATTTAATGCACCTCAGTGATTATTATTGTGTTGTTATTAATATGGCGTCTTCAAGACCAATTACACTCTTAATGAGTGGCTCTGAGACAGACAAGCAGACAGAAAGACAAACAGGCAGACAGAAAGATACACAGGCATACAGAAAGACACACAAGTAGACAGAAAGACAGACACACACAGGTAGACAAACAGACACAGAGGTAGACAGAAAGACACACAGGTAGACAGAAAGACAGACACACAGGTAGACAGAAAGACAGACACACACAGGTAGACAGAAAGACACACAAAGGTAGACAGAAAGACAGACACACAGGTAGAAAGACACACACAAGTAGGTAGACAGACACACACAGGTAGACAGACACACACAGGTAGGCATAAAGACAGACACACAAGTAGACAGAAAGACAGACACACAGGTAGACAGACACTGGTAGACATAAAGACAGACACACAGGTAGACAGAAAGACACACAGGTAGACATAAAGACAGACACACAGGTAGACAGAAAGACACACAGGTAGACAGAGATAGACACACACGTAGACATAAAGACAGACACACAGGTACAGACAAACAGATGCACAGAGATACAGACAGGTTTATGTGCAACAGTGAAAACAAATAGAGAGTTGTAGAGCAAGAGCCTTTCTTGCCACAATCTCCAGTGCAAGATTCAGACTTCATCTTAGGGGCCTTGGTGAAATTTACTGTCCAGTTAGTACAGTTAATACAGTATGATGCTGCTGATAGGGCAGGGTTACTCAAACTGATGCTGCCTGCACGACGCATTTGCTGCCACGAGTATTGTCAAATATTGTACAGTGGTGTGCATCAGCCAGCCCAGCCCAGCTGCCAGATGCACGGTCGTAAGTCGAGCGGGCGTGTCGAGCAGGTCGTAAGTCAGATGGTACTTGAATATATATATATATATATATATATATATATATATATATATATATATATATATATATATATATATATATATATATATATACGTATATCTTTCTTTCAACACACCGGCCATATCCCACCGAGGCGGGGTGGCCCAAAAGGAAAAACAAAAGTTTCTCCTTTTACATTTAGTAATATATACAGGAGAAGAGGTTACTAGCCCCTTGCTCCCGGCATTTTACGGAGGAAGAATTCTGTTTCACCTCCCCATGGAGAATATATTTGTGAATATATAAATATATATATATATATATATATATATTTTTATTATTTTTTATTATCACACTGGCCGATTCCCACCAAGGCAGGGTGGCCCGAAAAAGAAAAACTTTCACCATCATTCACTCCATCACTGTCTTGCCAGAAGGGTGCTTTACACTACAGTTTTTAAACTGCAACATTAACACCCCTCCTTCAGAGTGCAGGCACTGTACTTCCCATCTCCAGGACTCAAGTCCGGCCTGCCGGTTTCCCTGAACCCCTTCATAAATGTTACTTTGCTCACACTCCAACAGCACGTCATGTATTAAAAACCATTTGTCTCCATTCACTCCTATCAAACACGCTCACGCATGCCTGCTGGAAGTCCAAGCCCCTCGCACACAAAACCTCCTTTACCCCCTCCCTCCAACCTTTCCTAGGCCGACCCCTACCCCGCCTTCCTTCCACTACAGACTGATACACTCTTGAAGTTATTCTGTTTCGCTCCATTCTCTCCACATGTCCGAACCACCTCAACAACCCCTCCTCAGCCCTCTGGACAACAGTTTTGGTAATCCCACACCTCCTCCTAACTTCCAAACTACGAATTCTCTGCATTATATTCACACCACACATTGCCCTCAGACATGACATCTCCACTGCCTCCAGCCTTCTCCTCGCTGCAACATTCATCACCCATGCTTCACACCCATATAAGAGTGTTGGTAAAACTATACTCTCATACATTCCCCTCTTTGCCTCCAAGGACAAAGTTCTTTGTCTCCACAGACTCCTAAGTGCACCACTCACTCTTTTTCCCTCATCAATTCTATGATTCACCTCATCTTTCATAGACCCATCCGCTGACACGTCCACTCCCAAATATCTGAATACATTCACCTCCTCCATACTCTCTCCCTCCAATCTGATATTCAATCTTTCATCACCTAATCTTTTTGTTATCCTCATAACCTTACTCTTTCCTGTATTCACCTTTATTTTTCTTCTTTTGCACACCCTACCAAATTCATCCACCAATCTCTGCAACTTCTCTTCAGAATCTCCCAAGAGCACAGTGTCATCAGCAAAGAGCAGCTGTGACAACTCCCACTTTGTGTGTGATTCTTTATCTTTTAACTCCACGCCTCTTGTCAAGACCCTCGCATTTACTTCTCTTACAACCCCATCTATAAATATATTAAACAACCACGGTGACATCACACATCCTTGTCTAAGGCCTACTTTTACTGGGAAAAAATTTCCCTCTTTCCTACATACTCTAACTTGAGCCTCACTATCCTCGTAAAAACTCTTCACTGCTTTCAGTAACCTACCTCCTACACCATACACTTGCAACATCTGCCACATTGCCCCCCTATCCACCCTGTCATACGCCTTTTCCAAATCCATAAATGCCACAAAGACCTCTTTAGCCTTATCTAAATACTGTTCACTTATATGTTTCACTGTAAACACCTGGTCCACACACCCCCTACCTTTCCTAAAGCCTCCTTGTTCATCTGCTATCCTATTCTCCGTCTTACTCTTAATTCTTTCAATAATAATTCTACCATACACTTTACCAGGTATACTCAGCAGACTTATCCCCCTATAATTTTTGCACTCTCTTTTATCCCCTTTGCCTTTATACAAAGGAACTATGCATGCTCTCTGCCAATCCCTAGGTACCTTACCCTCTTCCATACATTTATTAAATAATTGCACCAACCACTCCAAAACTATATCCCCACCTGCTTTTAACATTTCTATCTTTATCCCATCAATCCCGGCTGCCTTACCCCCTCTCATTTTACCTACTGCCTCACGAACTTCCCCCACACTCACAACTGGCTCTTCCTCACTCCTACAAGATGTTATTCCTCCTTGTCCTATACACGAAATCACAGCTTCCCTATATATATATATATATATATATATATATATATATATATATATATATATATATATATATATATATATATATATTATATATATATATATTATATATATATATATATATATATATATATATATATATATATATATATATATATATATATATATATATATATATATATATATATATATATATATATGTATATGCAAAACAACCACTCTGAAAGAATAGAGAAATTCCAAGTGCTTTCGTGACTACTCACATTATTGATAGTTCCGTGATAATGTGAGTAGTCACGAAAGCGCTTGGAATTTCTCTATTCTTTCAGAGTGGTTGTTTTACATATTCTGAAATCACCTGTTTACTGTGATCTTATTGCATATATATATATATATATATATATATATATATATATATATATATATATATATATATATATATATATATATATATATATATATATATATATATATATATATATATATATATATATATATATATATATATATATATATAAAAGAACATAAGAAAGAAGGAACACTGCAGCAGGCCTATTGGCCCATGCGAGACAGGTCCAAGTCTCCTACCGGCTTAAGCCAATGCCCCAACCTAGTCGGGGCAGGTCACATTCACTTCAGGAAGGAACACGACAACTGACCTAGTAGCACAAGCTAATCAGGTCCAACTCACACCCACAAACACGCATTCATGTATTTATCTAACCTATTTTTAAAACTACACAACGTTTTAGCCTCAATAACTGTACTTGGGAGTTTGTTCCACTCATCCACAACTCTATTACCAAACCAGTGCTTTCCTATATCCTTCCTGAATCTGAATTTTTTCCAACTTAAAACCATTGCTACGAGTCCTGTCTAGGCTATATATATATATATATATATATATATATATATATATATATATATATATATATATATATATGTATATATATATATATATATATATATATATATGCAATAAGATCACAGTAAACAGGTGATTTTAGAATATGCAAAACAACCACTGTGAAGGAATAGAGAAGTTCCAAGCACTTTCATGACTACTCACATTATCAAGGAACAATGAAAGTAAAGCATCAAAGGAAGGTATATATAGGGGTAGCCCACACCTCACTATCAGATTTATTAAGTTTCTTATATGAAGAACTCGTTAATTATGATTTACCTTTGCCAGTTCCTATCATTAAACTTACTAAACTTTGCATTGTTGATGCAAAATTTGTATTTAATGATAAGTTTTACACTCAGAAGTTTGGTATGGCAATGGGAAATCCTCTTTCACCTGTTCTTAGTAACCTATACATGGATTTTTTGAAACAAGGCTGCTTAACACAATCCTCCCTAATAGAGCTAAATGGTTCAGATATGTTGATGATATTTTGTGTCTTATGCCCAAAAATGTAGATATACACCATTTCCTTGGCAAATTAAATAGCTTAGCCCATTCTATAAATTTTACTGTTGAATTTGAAGAAAATAACTCATTGCCTTATCTAGATGTTTTAATTATTAAGTGTAATAATGAATTCAAATTTAAAATTTGCAGAAAACCTACAAATAACTGTTCCTATGTCCACTATTATTCTTCTCATCAAGACAGAGTTAAACTGTCTGTTTTCTCATCAATGTTTTTGAGAGCTTTACAAATTTGTAGTCCAGAGTTCATATATGAGGAAATATCCAAAATTTATGAAATAGGTAATGATTTGAAATACCCAAGAAATGTAATTGATAAATCTTTTAAAATTGCTAGAAATACTTTTTACAATCCAAAAAGGGACAACCAGCCTTATTCAACTAAAAATATGTTGGTTCTCCCTTACCATGAAAACTTGGTTGATATGCCTTCTCTTCTTAAGACTTTTAATATTAAAGTTGTATTCAAAAATCTTGATACAGTAAAAAAACTTTTGATAAAGAATTCCCCCCAAAATGCTGATGGATGTGTCTATAAGATTCCTTGTAAAATTTGCGATAAAGTTTATTACGGTCAAACTGGTAAAAATCTCGAACTAAGATTAAAACAACATAAATATAGCATTAGAACTGGACAAGATTCCAATGCTCTATTTATTCATGTACGAGATTTTAATCATCCAATTGATTTTCAAAATGTTGAGAAAGTAGTATCAAGCAAGTCCATGGTCGACAGGAATATAATTGAATCTTGTTTCATAAAAAGCAGTTTTGACAATATTATGAATATTTCCTTTGGTATATATAAATTAGATCCATTTATAATTAATAGAATTTGGGAAGAATTTAATAATACAATGGACAAATAATAATTTAAATTTCTTATTTCTTGGGTAGAATAGTTTGTTGGTAGGTTGTATGAAGGACCTGTCTAGTTCGGCCGGTGGGCATGCTGTCTCGCGTCAGGTATTTTGTTGTTGTGGGATCTGATAGTGAGGTGTGGGCTACCCCTTTATATACCTTCCTTTGATGCTTTACTTTCATTGTTCCTTGATAATGTGAGTAGTCACGAAAGTGCTTGGAACTTCTCTATTCCTTCACAGTGGTTGTTTTGCATATATATATATATATATATATATATATATATATATATATATATATATATATATATATATATATATATATATATATATATACAGTGGACCCCCGGTTAACGATTTTAATCCGTGCAAGAGGGCTCATCGTTATGCGAAATAATCGTTATGCGAATGAATTTTCCCCATAAGAAATAATGGAAATAAAATTAATCCGTGCAAGACGCCCAAAAGTATGAAAAAAATTTTTTTTTACCACATGAAATGTTAATTTTAATACACACAAACTGAAAAAGGCATGCACAATTACATGACACTTACTTTTATTGAAGATCTGGTGATGATTGATGGGATGGGAGGAGGGGAGAGCATTATCTTCTTACTGTTTAGAAGGGGAATCCCCTTCCATTACGACTTGAGGTAGCAAGTCCTTTTCCGGGGTTACTTCCCTTCTTCTTTTAATGCCACTAGGACCAGCTTGAGAGTCACTGGACCTCTGTCGCACAACAAATCTGTCCATAGAGCTCTGTACCTCCCGTTCCTTTACGATTTGTCTAAAATGGGCCACAACATTGTCATTGAAATAGTCACCAGCACGGCTTGCAACAGCTGTGTCAGGGTGATTTTCATCTATAAAGGTTTGCAGTTCAACCCACTGTGCACACATTTCCTTAATCTTTGAAGTAGGCACAATGGATTCCACAACTGGCATAGGCTTCTCAGGGTTAGCCCCAAACCCTTCAAAATCTTTCTTAATTTCCATACTAATTCTCACCCTTTTTACCACAGGGTTGGCACTAGAAGCTTTCTTGGGGCCCATGGTCACTTATTTTCCAGAAACAGCACCGAAAACACTGTAATAATACGAAATATTCCGAGTGTATGCTTGGATGTTACCGCGGAGGCTGGCTGGTAAACAATGGGACGGCCGGCACATGTGAGGCTGGCTGAGGGCACATTGGACGCGTCTCGGACGAAAATCGGTAAGCGGGTTTTTAATCGGTATGCGCGGCAAAAATTTTGCGATAAAAGTAATCGGTATGCGGAAAAATCGCTATGTGATGCCATCGTTATGCGGGGGTCCACTGTATATATTATATATACAGGTCCGCCATCACAAATCCGGCAATCAGTTATTCGGTTCCTTCAGTTATTCGGCACTAATTCTGGCTAGCATAATTTTAAATTCCCATGGTCGCCACACCAACCTGCTGGTACTGTTTGGTGGCGCTACTTGCTGCATAAGTCATTCCAATTTCTTTTTCTCCATTTATTGTTTTAACCTGCTTACTTTTAGCCCTAGCCATGGTTCCAATGAATAAAAGAAATGCTTCTCATTATGTAAAGCACCTACACAGTACATTATCCATTAAAGATAAGGTGGCTTTGAAGCCACTGTCGGTTGCCATGAGCTCAGTCTCATGAAGCAGGAGAATATGCTTTATTATTACGCTAATATCAGCACTACAGTTTATTTGCCTATCACAATTGATCTAATATGACATAAGAAACAATATAAATAACATAAAACATGTTAAATACTCCAGAATGAATAATATTTGGCATAACACCGAGCAGTTCAACAGTTATGAAGAGGATATGGTAAACAAATACCATTCTCCTATCCTTGTCTTGGTGGCTTATATTAGAGAAAACGGAGTATAGCACAGGGTTAACTATGATATACACTCGTACTCCACCATAAACATGAATCAAAAAAGTTATTTTCTCTCTATAGATTATCACACATAGCAGCATGTGTAGAGAACCTAGGATAACCCCAAAAAAGTCAACGTGGCTTATTTTTAGTACCTGGCTTGGATTAGCCATATATAATTTTTGGTAAATATTTGATTCCCAGCCAGGGTAGAAACATTAGGTGTGTTTCTTTACACCTGTTGTCTATGTTTACCCATCAATAAATGGGTACCTGGGTGTTAGTCGACTAGTGTGGGTGTTATCCTGGGACACTGACCTAATTTTCTTGAAATACTCAGCATAACAAGTGCCTTTTTATACAGTAGTATGTCACTGATGTCAGCTAGGCCTGTATACCTTGTACATGTACGTGTAGTAAATAAAGATGTTATTATTATTATATTATTATTATTATTTTCTCAGTTGTTTGTTGGGTTATCTTATTCAAACTTGGGCAATGTATGATGGAAAGATACTTCTTCACGTACACCAAAAATGAAAGAAATCAGACCATAAATAGCGGAGTTCACTTCTCAGCCATTAGCGGCCACTTAGCGGTATATTTTTGTATGGTTGTTATGGTTATATTCTCATTTTTTTGGTCTCATTTGATAGAATGAAAGATATATTACAGAAATAGATATGATTTTGATTACTTTCATGATGAAAAGTACCTTGAAATTGCGCTCACAGTAGTGAAAATGTTCTATTCTTTAGTGAAGCTCAAGAGTAAACAAATGACGTCACCGTCCAATACCTGTCTGCCTGCCAGTCTAAATTCCAGTACGGAGTCAAGAATGGATTGACATTATTTATAAAATTATTACAATAATGCAGTAGTCTGCATAACAGTAAATCTTTTTTTTTTTTTTTTTTTGTGAATAAAAATTCCAAATGGTAAGCAAGAGTAATATAAGAGGGGCCTGTAGCCATGACTAATGAACAGAGAAAATGTTATTTTAGTGCCAGGAATGTCTGCATTGTTTATTCTGGACCCTATTTTGAAATTGGCATCTGTTGAAATTTGTGTGAAATTTGCCAAATTGCCAATTTCTGACCACTTTTTTGGGTAGTTGAAATAAGTGAATGGGCGGTTTCTTGTACTCAGTTGACAGACTAGAAGTAAGTTTATTCAGGTATACACAAATACAGTTACATAGATTATCATACATAGCAGTGTATGTATAGAGAACCTAGGATAACCCAGAGAAGTCTGACAAAGTGACTTATTTCCAGTACCTGGGTTGGGCTTGCCATACATGATTTTTGGTAAATATTTTTTTTTTCTCGTTCGTTTGTTGGGCTATCTCATTGAAACTTGGGCAATGTATGATGGAAAGATGCTTCTTAATGTACAACAAAAATAAAAATGACGGATGATAAATAAGGGAGTTCACTTCTCAGCCATTAGCCGCCTCTTTGCAGTATATTTTCATATGGTTTTTATGGTTGAATTTTCATTTTTTTTTGGACTCATTTGATATAATGGAAGATATATTACAGAAATAGACATGATTTTGATTGCTTTCATGATGAAAAGTACCTTGAAATTGAGCTAAAAGTAGCGGAAATGTTCGATTTTTGCCGATGTTCAATGAACTGTGTAGGTCAAGTTGGTTAATTTTATTAAGTGTATTCTAACTTAACCACTCTGTAATTCGGCAAACTCAGTAATCCGGCACACTACAGGTCCCAATGATGCCAGATTTGTGATGGGGGACCTGTACCAAATTTCATTGTTTTAAATAGTACTAAACTGTAATACATCATAATGTAAATTGTTTTAAATTGTTACATTGTAATACTGAATTATCTAATTCAATAGTGTAATAAGTCTCTACTAGAATTATCAAAACCATGTAACATTACCTGACAAGATATACAATTCTACTGTACTAACTGTAACTTATCTAATGACCATATGAACTATTTATCATTGCCTTACTAATCTTAAGTTAATCTCTAAGTTTGCCCGAAAAACTCTGCATACAAAGGGGCTTTTGGCATGTATACCCAACTACAGTGGACCCTCAGCTAACGTTATTAATCCGTTCCTGAAAGCTCATCGTTAGCTGAATTAATTTTCCCCATAAGAAATAATGGAAATCAAATTAATCCGTGCAAGACACCCCGAAGTATGAAAAAAAAATTTTTACCACATGAAATATTAATTTTAATACACACAAACTGACACTTACCTTTATTGAAGATCTGGTGATGATTGATGGGATGGGAGGAGGGGAGAGTGTGGAAGTTGTTAATGTTTAGAAGGGGAATGCCCTTCTATTAGGACTTGAGGTATCAAGACCTTTTCTGGGGTTACTTCTCTTCTTCTTTTAATGCCACTAGGACCAGCTTGAGAGTCACTGGACCTCTGTTGCACAACAAATCTGTCTATAGAAGTCTGTACCTTCTGTTCCTTTAAGATTTGCCTAAAATGGACCACAACATTGTCATTGTAATAGTCACCAGCATGGTTTGCAATAGCTGTGTTAGGGTGATTTTCATCCATAAAGGTTTGCAGTTCAACCCACTTTGTACACATTTCCTTAATCTTTGAAGTAGACACAATGGATTCCACAACTGGCATAGGTGTCTCAGGGTTAGCCCCAAACCCTTCAAAATCTTTTCTTAATTTCCATACTAATTCTCACCCTTTTTATCACAGGGTTGGCACTAGAAGCTTTCTTGGGGCCCATGGTGACTTATTTTGCAGGTACAATCACTAAAAACGCTGTGATAATATGAAATGTTCCGATTGTATGCTTGGAAGCGACCGCGGTGGCTGGCTTGTAAACACTGGCACCCACAGAACAAGTGAGGCGGGCTCAGGCCGCACGAATCGCATTGAGCAAGTTTTTTAGCGCTAGCCGAGGCAAAATTTTTGCGTTAAAATGTATCGCTAGGCGGATTTAACGTTGTGCGATGCGTTCGTTAGGCGAGGGTCCACTGTACCAGAAATGTTATAAATGGTGCAAAGGTGACATTAAAACAATATCAAAGATGGTTGACAAAAACCCACTACCATTATAATATGCTCCTCACTTAGCGACAAATTCATTTACCGACATGGTCTTAGGAATGGAACTCCGTTGTTAAGTTGAGACCATTCTATCAAATGAGACCAAGAAAATGAGAATACAACTATAAATACCATATGGAGTTTTTTTTCTCCTTATGCATTGCGTGCTGCAGGACTTTTTTTATACTGTGCATACTGACCACACAGACCCATACTCTCATATGTAGGTCTACCAGCTTTCTCTCACCAAATTTGAAGCCGCTAAAATTTTGGCGTATTAATGTCACCAACACTGGCTTGTTAGCCGTACCTATACGCCACCGACAGGGAAAGGATTAAAGACTACTTAAGTCTAGACAAAGTTCAAATATCCAATATTTTACTTAATTATTAATATGAGGTAGTACAATTTATGAGACAAACATACATTTCTAGGTTTGTAATACTGGTTTAATAGATAAAGGATAATAAAATATTTGGGAGAGTTATTTCAAATTTTGTTAGAGATTAGTACAGTGTGGGTATAGCTATTACTGAGAGATGAGATGATTTTTAAGTACAGTCCTAAATTGATTTGTGGGCAGGGAACCTCTTGCTGGTTCAGGCAAAGAGTTCCAGATCTTCAGGCCCTTTATGTGCATTGAGTTTTTGCAGTGTGAGACGGACATGAGGGATGTCAAAAAGTGTATTGTGCCTCGAGTTATGCATGTGTGTTCAGGTGTAGCTGTCTAGGAGAAGTTTGAGCGGAGGGTTTATACTGGAGTTTGATGTTCTGTATATATAGTAGGCACAATAATTAAGTGGTAGGGTGTGTTGTCTGGCACAGTAGTTTGTGATCATCCTCACTGCAGCTTTCTGTTGGGTTATTAAAGGTTTAAGGTAATTGGCCATGGCAGATCCCCAAGCACAAATATCACAGGTAAGGTAAGGGTATATTAGAGAGTGACAAAGTAAGGTGTGCCATCTGGGGTACATAGTTGTATCTTGGAAAGGATGTCTACTGTTTTGGAAACTTTCTTAATTATATGCTGAATAGTAAGTAAGTAAGTAAGTTTATTCAGGTATACACAAATCCAGTTACATAGAATTATCATACATAGCAGCATATGTGTAGAGAACCTAGGAAAACCCAAAAAAGTCAGACAGAGTGACTTATTTCCATTGGGGTCTTAAATTTAAGATTACAGTCAAGGTCAGTGTATATGCACTGCATTTCAAATTTTTCAAAAGTCTGAAATCATAAAAAATTCACAAGAGTGAATCTGTATAATAGTGTTAATGATAAGTGTATCCATATAAAAGATTGCAAGTTACAAGAAAAAATATTAAAAAAAAAATAGTAAAACTAGGTGTTTGACAGAGATGTAGCATAATAATTATTATAATATTCATGGGAAAGAGTAAACCCATTGGGGTCATAAAGCATCTAGGTGATAGGAGAGATCTGGTTTCACCTTATGAAGGGAAAAGGGCTCTTGATCCAAGGGACTGGATCAAGAGCCCATCACTCTCAAGGCATTCACTCTTGCAGGAAGAGGTACATATATAAGGAAATGCAGAAGAGGGTTGTGGAACTTGTGGACTGGATAGTGTGATGAGAACCAGGGTGATAGCAAGAAGTGTGTAATAATTACCCAGCTAGAGAAGACACTATGAATAATGTTAGTGTGAGGGGGACATGAATAGAGAAGCCCATTTTGGCCAAACCTTACTTACCATAGCGTCTAGACAGGAGTCGCCAGGCCAACTCTGAAGCATCCACCATTGGTGCTACTACTAGCCGTGCCCCTCCCAGCTTCTTCTGCCAGAAGTCATATCCCCGAGGACCTGGCATCACCTGACAGAAAGGACATAATAGTAAGTGTTGTGAATACCCAACCTTGTTACTCTCAAACCCACACACTGTATCCTGCTACACTTGCTCTCCTGGCTGATATCTAGTAAAAAAAATCTTAATAGGTTTAGAGGCCTTCAGCTTATGGGAAAAAGATTCACTAAAATTTCAGAAAGTGTTGGAGAAAAACTTATAGAAAAAACATAGATCCCACAACATTAGGATTATATTCCAGTGCCTTACATACTTGAAATCATATTTTTTATGCATAATTTTAAAATAAATTGTAACAAAGAAATTGAAAGGTACAATCAAATCTTGCCTGTAACACATCCAGAGATCACTATAGAAATTTTGTATCCGAGTCCATGTTTTGCAGTAAAGCCATGCCTACATCCACTATATGCATGAAGTTCAGCTTGATCGTGCAGTGGGACATGTCTCCTCCATGCCTTGGGTGAGACCACTGTTTTAAAAGAAAACTTAGATTCACTCCTTGGTGAAAATAGCCACCCGCGCTTCCAGTTTCTTCTGGACGCATTTTATGCCTTACTCTCGTTTGCCAATAATCAATTTTGTATCTTTCTTCACCCATCTCATCCCTAGATATTAACCATGGCACCCAAGAGAAATACTAGTGATGCTGGAGGTGCCAAAAAGAGTAAGTGTGAAACTAAACCTGTTTTAAAAAATTAAGGAGTTAGATACACTTAAAACTGGTGAACTTGTAATGGAGATAGCCAGCATTTTGGTGCCAGAAAAACAACAATTTGTTCAATCAAAGACAAAGAGATGAAGATAGGAGCTTGTTCAATGAGCAATCCAGATTGTGACCTGCTGAAAAAATGTTAAAGAGGTTAATACAGAAAGTCAGTAAATACATATATAGACCAAACAGAAAACACAAAAAAGTATCACACTTAGTGCTCTTATTATAAGGAAGAAAGCCATATTGTATTATAAAACAGAGAGTAAGCAGGAAGGAAAGCCTTCACAAGAGTGTACATTTAGTTCTGGATAATTTAACTGCTTTAAATTATACAGTGACCTGCACAATAGTTTAAATGGGAAAGTGCATCTGCTTATTTCATTGCTGCCAGGAATTACCCTGCCAAGTTGGAGGAAATTATTGCTGAAGCTGGATACAAACTTGAGCAAGTGCTTAAAACTGATAATACAAGATATATTTTGGAAACTGCCATCTAGAACTCACATGAGCAAACAAAGGAAACCTGCACCTGAATTCAAGGCAGCAAAGGGTTGTTTCACTCTACTTATATGCACTAATGCATTGAGTAACATAAAGTGCACGCCTATGCTTATTTATCACTCACAAAATCACCCTCAAGCTGTCTAAAGCCTAGAAATTAAATATCCTTCATGCTGTAATTATTTAAAAAAATATATTCTTCTTAAATTGTAGTGTATTTTCTAAATGTTAAAGAGAACAATGAACAAAATTTGCCCAATACTATATGCATATACGTATATCTTTTTCTTCTTTCAACAAACTGGCCGAATCCCACTGAAGCAGGGTGGCCCAAAAAGAAAAAAAAAAATTCTTATCAAATTTAGTAATGTATACAGGATAAGGGGTTACTAGCCCCTTGCTCCCAGCATTTTAGTCGCCTCTTATGACACACAAGGCTTATGGAGGAAGAATTCTGCTCCACTGCGGGCATGTGTGAGCGTGTTTGATAGGAGTGAATGGAGACAAATGGTTTTTAATACTTGACGTGCTGTTGAAGTGTGAGCAAAGTAACATTTATGAAGGGATTCAGGGAAACCAGCAGGCCGGACTTGAGTCCTGGAGATGGGAAGTACAGTGTCTGCACTCTGAAGGAGGGGTGTTAATGTTGCAGTTTAAAAACTGTAGTGTAAAGCACCCTTCTGGCAAGACAGTGATGGAGTGAATGATGGTGAAAGTTTTTCTTTTTCGGGCCACCCTGCCTTGGTGGGAATCGGCCAGTGCGTTAATAATAAAAAAAAATAATAAAATAATATATACAGTGGACCCCCGGTTTACGATATTATTTCATTCCAGAAGTATGTTCAGGTGCCAGAACTGACCGAATTTGTTCCCATAAGGAATATTGTGAATTAGATTAGTCCATTTCAGACCCCCAAACATACACATACAAACGCACTTACATAAATACACTTACATAATTGGTCGCACTGAGAGCTGATCGTAAACCGGGGGTCCACTATACATGTATGTATATACAGGTCTCCCTCAACATTCACGGGCTTCACACATTCGCTTATTCCCAACCGCCAAATTCCCAGCCACCAAATTCCCAGCCATCAAATCATACTGTATTTAAGTTTCCCGCCACCTGCGAGTCCCTACTACCCTCCCTCCGACCCCTGCAACTGGCAGCCAGCCCTCCCACCACTCAGTGTGGTGAGTGTTTTGTTTCTTCATTATTTGCTATTAAACTACAGTATAAATAATGTAAACCCATTCATGACTACATATTGGAATGGCTATTCGGACAGGTATTAGACGGTGACATCATGTGTTTACTCTTGAACACTGCAAAGAATTAAACATTTCTGCTACAGCTAATAATAACAATAATAATAATAATGATAATAATAATAATAATAATAATAATAATAATAATAATAAATGATATAATTGAAGAAGGAAATTGTACAAAAATACGAGGGAGTGGTTGACACATCATAAGTGTGACTTTGTTTATGCTGGAGTGAACATTAGTCTCCCTGCTCTTCCAAACATTTCACAATAATTCATTGTGTTTGGTGCTTGTAGATTGAGTGTGACTGGAGTGGTAGAGGCAGTGATTGAGGCAATGGTATTTAATAACATACATGTTAATAATAATACATGTTATTAATAATATGTACTATTATTATTTATAACATGTTATTAAATACATACATGTTAATAATAATACATGTTGTTAATAATATGTACTATTATTATTTATAACATATATGTTATTAAATACCACTGCCTCAACCGCTGAATTATTGTAAAATGTTTGGAAGAGCAGGGAGACTAATGTTCACTCCAGCATAAACAAAGTCACACTGACGATGTGTCAACCACTCCCTCGTATTTTTGTGCAATTTCCTTCTTCAATTATATCGTATTTATTATTATTATTATTATTATTATTATTATTATTAGCAATAGCAGAAATGTTCGATTCTTTGCTATGTTCAAGAGTAAACACATGATGTCACCGTCTAATACCTTTCCTAATAGCCATTCCAATATGCAGTCATGAATGGGTTTACATTATTTATTCTGTAGTTCAATAGCAAATAATGAACAAACAAAACACTCACCACACAGTGGTGGGAGGGCCGGCTGCCAGTTGCGGGGGTCGGAGGGAGGGTAGTAGGGACTCGCAGTGGTGGAAGCATTGGTGGAGGCAGTGGTGGAGTCTGTGGTATTTAATAACATACATGTTATTAACATACGTTATTAAATAACATACGTTATTAAAGCATAACATGTATATATTTAGTACAATTTACGACGTTTTCATGTATTTTATGATTATTCATGGTTCAACAAGTTAAGGAAGCAGTATTGTAATATATTTCCCTACAATATATTGGGGCACCAAACATTCACGGTTTTTCAACATTCACGAGGCTCTTGATCCCCTAACCCTCGCGAATGTTGAGGGAGACCTGTATATATATACAGTGGACCCCCGCATACCGGACGCATCGCATACCGTACAATCCGCATACCGGACGCTTTGATCGCAAAAATTTTGCCTCGCATACCGCCCAAAAACCCGCTCACCGCCCTTCGTCCGAGACGCGTCCAATGTGTGGCCTGAGCCATGCTCACATGTTCCGCTGGTGGCATTGTTTACCAGCCAGCCTCCGCGGTAACATCCAAGCATACAATCGGAACATTTCGTATTATTACAGTTTTTTTGGTGATTTTTTCTGGAAAATAAGTGACCATGGGCCCCAAGAAAGCTTCTAGTGCCAACCCTACAGCAATAAGGGTGAGAATTACTATGGAGATGAAGAAAAAGATCATTGATAAGTATGAAAGTGGAGTGCGTGTCTCCGAGCTGGCCAGGTTGTATAATAAACCCCAATCAACCATCGCTACTATTGGTGGTACAGCTGCTGCTGTACCACCGTCAGCTGCTGCTGCACTGTCAGCTGCTGCTGCACTGTCAGCTGCTGCTGCACTGTCAGCTGCTGCTGCACTGTCAGCTGCTGCTGCACTGTCAGCTGCTGCTGCTGCACTGTCAGCTGCTGCTGCACTGTCAGCTGCTGCTGCTGCTGTAGTACCGTCTGCTGCTGCTGTAGCATCGTCTGCTGCTGCTGTAGCATCGTCTGCTGCTGCTGTAGCATCGTCTGCTGCTGCTGTAGCATCGTCTGCTGCTGCTGTAGCATCGTCTGCTGCTGCTGTAGCATCGTCTGCTGCTGCTGTAGCATCGTCTGCTGCTGCTGTAGCATCGTCTGTTGCTGCTGTAGCATCGTCTGTTGCTGCTGTACCACCGTCAGCTGCTGCTGCTGCTGTAGCATCGTCTGCTGCTGCTGCTGCTGTAGCATCGTCTGCTGCTGCTGTAACATCGTCAGTTGCTGCTGTAGCATCGTCTGCTGCTGCTGTAGCATCGTCTGTTGCTGCTGTAGCATCGTCTGTTGCTGCTGTACCACCGTCAGCTGCTGCTGCTGCTGTAGCACCGTTGTTGGTGTGGCTTATTGAGAATACCAAGAAACAATTAACCCCAGAGGATTTGCCACCCAGGATAACCCAAAAAAGTCAGTGTCATCGAAGACTGTCTAACTTATTTCCATAGGGGTCCTTAATCTTGTCTCCCAGGATGCAACCCACATAAGTTGACTAACACCCAGGTGAACAGGGAAAAATGCCTGGAACTAGTGCTCATATTGGTGAATTTAGAGCCAGCAAAGGTTGGTTTGAGAGATTTAAGAATCGTAGTGGCATACACAGTGTGATAAGGCATGTTCTGGAAGAAAATGCCAAACAGGACCTACAGTACTCAGGAGGAAAAGGCACTCCCAGGACACAGTGTCTCATCAGTCACTGCTGCATCTTCAATAAAGGTAAGTGTCATTTATTCTTCATTTAGTAGAGTAGTACATGCACAATATATATTGTGCATGTACTACTCTACTATTGTGCATGTATCCTTCTCTTTGTGTGTAGGAAAATGTATATTTCATGTGGTAAAATTTTTTTTTTCATACTTTTGGGTGTCTTGCACGGATTAATTTGATTTCCATTATTTCTTATGGGAAAAATTCATTCGCATACCGAACATTTCGCATAACAACCAGCCCTCTTGCACGGATTAAGGTCGCTATGCGGGGGTCCACTGTATATATATATACAGTGGACCCCCGCATACCGTCGACATCACATAACGTTTAATCCGCATACCGCTCGCTTTTATCGCAAAAATTTTGCCTCGCATACCACTCAAAAACCCGCTCACCGCTGTTCGTCCGAGACGCGTCCAATGTGCGCCCTAAGCCAGCCTCACATGTGCCGCCGGTGGCATTGTTTACCAGCCAGCCTCCGCGGTAACATCCAAGCATACAATCGGAACATTTCGTATTATTACAGTGTTTTTGGTGATTTTATCTGCAAAATAAGTGACCATGGGCCCCAAGAAAGCTTCTAGTGCCAACCCTACAGCAATAAGGGTGAGAATTACTATAGAGATGAAGAAAAAGATCATTGGTAAGTATGAAAGTGGAGTGCGTGTCTCCGAGCTGGCCAGGATGTATAATAAACCCCAATCAAGAATCGCTACTATTGGTGGTACAGCTGCTGCTGCTGCTGTACCACCGTCAGCTGCTGCTGCTGCTGCTGCTGTAGCACCGTCAGTTGCTGCTGCTGTTGTACCACCGTCAGCTGCTGCTGCTGCTGTAGTACCGTCTGCTGCTGCTGTAGTACCGTCTGCTGCTGCTGTAGCATCGTCTGCTGCTGCTGTAGCACTGTCAGCTGCTGCTGTAGTACCATCTGCTGCTGCTGTAGCATCGTCTGCTGCTGCTGTAGCACTGTCAGCTGCTGCTGCTGCTGTAGCACTGTCAGCTGCTGCTGCTGCTGCTGCTGTAGCACTGTCAGCTGCTGCTGCTGTACCACCGTCAGCTGCTGCTGTAGTACCATCTGCTGCTGCTGTAGCATCGTCTGCTGCTGCTGTAGCACTGTCAGCTGCTGCTGCTGCTGTAGCACTGTCAGCTGCTGCTGCTGCTGCTGCTGCTGTACCACCGTCAGCTGCTGCTGTAGTACCATCTGCTGCTGCTGTAGCATCGTCTGCTGCTGCTGTAGCACTGTCAGCTGCTGCTGCTGCTGTAGCACTGTCAGCTGCTGCTGCTGCTGTAGCACTGTCAGCTGCTGCTGCTGCTGCTGCTGTAGCACTGTCAGCTGCTGCTGCTGCTGCTGTGGCACCGTTGTTGGTGTGGCTTATTGAGAATACCAAGAAACAATTAACCCCAGAGGATTTGCCACCCAGGATAACCCAAAAAAGTCAGTGTCATCGAAGACTGTCTAACTTATTTCCATAGGGGTCCTTAATCTTGTCTCCCAGGATGCAACCCACATCAGTTGACTAACACCCAGGTGAACAGGGAAAAATGCCTGGAACTAGTGCTCATATTGGTGAATTTAGAGCCAGCAAAGGTTGGTTTGAGAGATTTAAGAATCGTAGTGGCATACACAGTGTGATAAGGCATGTTCTGGAAGAAAATGCCAAACAGGACCTACAGTACTCAGGAGGAAAAGGCACTCCCAGGACACAGTGTGTCATCAGTCATTGCTGCATCTTCAATAAAGGTAAGTGTCATTTATTCTTCATTTAGTAGCGTAGTACATGCACAATATATATTGTGCATGTACTACTCTACTATTGTGCATGTATCCTTGTCTTTGTGTGTAGGAAAATGTATATTTCATGTGGTAAAAAATTTTTTTTCATGCTTTTGGGTGTCTTGCACGGATTAATTTGATTTCCATTATTTCTTATGGGGAAAATTCATTCGCATACCGATCATTTCGCATAACAATGAGCCCTCTTGCACGGATTAAAGTCGCTATGCGGGGGTCCACTGTATATATATATATATATATATATATATATATATATATATATATATATATATTTATTTTATTATTTTATTATCACACTGGCCGATTCCCACCAAGGCAGGGTGGCCCGAAAAAGAAAAACTTTCACCATCATTCACTCCATCACTGTCTTGCCAGAAGGGTGCTTTACACTACAGTTTTTAAACTGCAACATTAACACCCCTCCTTCAGAGTGCAGGCACTGTACTTCCCATCTCCAGGACTCAAGTCCGGCCTGCCGGTTTCCCTGAATCCCTTCATAAATGTTACTTTGCTCACACTCCAACAGCACGTCAAGTATTAAAAACCATTTGTCTCCATTCACTCCTATCAAACACGCTCACGCATGCCTGCTGGAAGTCCAAGCCCCTCGCACACAAAACCTCCTTTACCCCCTCCCTCCAACCTTTCCTAGGCCGACCCCTACCCCGCCTTCCTTCCACTACAGACTGATACACTCTTGAAGTCATTCTGTTTTGCTCCATTCTCTCTACATGTCCAAACCACCTCAACAACCCTTCCTCAGCCCTGTGGACAACAGTTTTGGTAATCCCGCACCTCCTCCTAACTTCCAAACTACGAATTCTCTGCATTATATTCACACCACACATTGCCCTCAGACATGACATCTCCACTGCCTCCAGCCTTGTCCTCGCTGCAACATTCATCACCCACGCTTCACACCCATATAAGAGCGTTGGTAAAACTATACTCTCATACATTCCCCTCTTTGCCTCCAAGGACAAAGTTCTTTGTCTCCACAGACTCCTAAGTGCACCATTCACATATATATATATATAATATATATATATATATATATATATATATATATATATATACAGTGGACCCCCGCATAACGATGGCATCGCATAGCGATTTTTCCGCATAACGATTACTTTTATCGCAAAATTTTTGCCGCGCATACCGATTAAAAACCCGCTTACCGATTTTCGTCCGAGACGCGTCCAATGTGCCCTCAGCCAGCCTCACATGTGCCGCCCCGTCCCATTGTTTACCAGCCAGCCTCCGCGGTAACATCCAAGCATACACTCGGAATATTTCGTATTATTACAGTATTTTCGGTGCTGTTTCTGGAAAATAAGTGACCATGGGCCCCAAGAAAGCTTCTAGTGCCAACCCTGTGGTAAAAAGGGTGAGAATTAGTATGGAAATTAAGAAAGATTTTGAAGGGTTTGGGGCTAACCCTGAGAAGCCTATGCCAGTTGTGGAATCCATTGTGCCTACTTCAAAGATTAAGGAAATGTGTGCACAGTGGGTTGAACTGCAAACCTTTATAGATGAAAATCACCCTGACACAGCTGTTGCAAGCCGTGCTGGTGACTATTTCAATGACAATGTTATGGCCCATTTTAGACAAATCGTAAAGGAACGGGAGGTACAGAGCTCTATGGACAGATTTGTTGTGCGACAGAGGTCCAGTGACTCTCAAGCTGGTCCTAGTGGCATTAAAAGAAGAAGGGAAGTAACCCCGGAAAAGGACTTGCTACCTCAAGTCGTAATGGAAGGGGATTCCCCTTCTAAACAGTAAGAAGATAATGCTCTCCCCTCCTCCCATCCCATCAATCATCACCAGATCTTCAATAAAAGTAAGTGTCATTTAATTGTGCATGCCTTTTTCAGTTTGTGTGTATTAAAATTAACATTTCATGTGGTAAAAAAAAATTTTTTTCATACTTTTGGGCGTCTTGCACGGATTAATTTGATTTCCATTATTTCTTATGGGGAAAATTCATTCGCATAACGATTATTTCGCATAACGATGAGCCCTCTTGCACGGATTAAAATCGTTAACCGGGGGTCCACTGTATATATATATATATATACATACATATATATATATATATATATACTCATACATACATATATATTATACAGTGGAACCTTGACTTACGAGTGCCCCAACATACGAGTTTTTTGAGATACGAGCCGTCAATCGGTCGATTTTTTGCTCTGAGTTATGAGCCAACATTTGAGTTACGAACCAGCTCCTCCCACTTCCCCCTCAACCCAAAACCTGGACACCTCTCTTGTTTATCTATGATTTCATGCTTTAATTCCATGGAAATCATTCTCTTTTTCTTACCAGCACTGTCCTTTACAATTACAGTGGACCCTCACCTAACGATATTAATTGGTACCCGAGAACAAATATCGTTAGGCGAGTTTTTTAGCATTAGCCGAGGTAAAATGTTAGCGTTAAAATGTATCGTTAGGCGAAATTAACGTTATGCGATGCATTCGTTAGGCGAGGGTCCACTGTACTTTCTTAGGACCATTGGTTAGAAAAGCAAAATTTGGCCAAGTGACTTGTCAAAAATGTAAGCAAATCAGGAGAGAACTGCTCCCACTGTGAGGTAAACAGTGCACTGAGTTGACTTCATTCTGAAGCTCTCGTTGTTATAATAATGTATTATTATTATTAATTTAGGGAACTGAGGCTCTATTGTTATTGTAATAATAATTATTATAACTATTATTATTGATAATAATTTAGGGAACTGAAGCCCCTCACCAGCATCAAGGTTCCTTGATGCTGGTGAGGGGCTCTTGATCTAGGGAATTGGACATGTGCTCTAGTTCCCTAAATTAATAATAATAATAATAATAATAATAATAATAATAAAAATGGAAATCATCATCTTTTTCTTCTCAGCACTGTCCTTTACAATTACTTTCTTAGGACATATGGTTAGAAAAGCGAAATTTGGACAAATGACTGTCAAAAATGTAAGCAAATCAGGAGAGACCTGCTCCCACAGCTAGGTAAACAGTGCACTGAGTTGACTTCGTTCTGAAGCTCTCGTTGTTATGGTAATGTATTATTATTATTAATTTAGGGAACTGAAGCTCTATCGTTATAATTATTATTACTATTTTTATTATTATTATTAATATTATTAATAATTTAGAGAACTTGAGCACATAACCGGTTCCCTACATTAAGAGCCCCTTATCAGCATCAAGGTTCCTTGACACTGGTGAGGGTCTCTTGATCTAGGGAAATGGATATACAGTGGACCCTCGGCCAACGATGGCATCGTATAACGTTAAATTCGACTAGCGATACATTTTAGCGCAAAAATTTTGCCTCGACTAGCGCTAAAAAACTCGACCAACGTGATTCGTTCCGTTCAAGACGCGTCCACATGTGGCCTGCGTAGTGTTTACAAGCCAGCCACTGCGTTCGCACCCAAACATACAATGGGAACATTTCATATTATCAAAGCGTTTTTAGTGATTGCACCTGCAAAATAAGTCACCATGGGCCCCAAGAAAGCTTCTAGTGCCAACCCTGTGATAAAAAGGGTGAGAATTAGTATGGAAATTAAGAAAGATTTTGAAGGGTTTAGGGCTAATCCTGAGACACCTATGCCAGTTGTGGAATCCATTGTGCCTACTTCAAAGATTAAGGAAATGTGTACAAAGTGGGTTGAACTGCAAACCTTTATGGATGAAAATCACCCTAACACAGCTATTGCAAGCCGTGCTGGTGACTATTACAATGACAATGTTGTGGCCCATTTTAGAGAAATCGTAAAGGAACGGGAGGTACAGAGCTCTATTGACAGATATGTTGTGCAACAGAGGTCCAGTGACTCTCAAGCTGATCCTAGTAGCATTAAAAGAAGGAGGGAAGTAACCC
The DNA here is from genome assembly GCF_038502225.1 of Cherax quadricarinatus. NCBI lineage: Eukaryota > Metazoa > Arthropoda > Malacostraca > Decapoda > Parastacidae > Cherax > Cherax quadricarinatus. Next base: position 19,010,527 of record NC_091337.1, on the reverse strand, counting down.
CGGAAAAGGACTTGACACCTCAAGTCCTAATTGAAGTGGATTCCCCTTCCAAACACTAACACCATCCACACTCTCCCCTCCTCCCATCCCATCAATCATTACCAGATCTTCCATAAAGGTAAGTGTCATGTAACTGTACATGTCTTCTTCAGTTTGTATTAAAATTAATATTTCATGTGGTAAGATTTTTTTTTTCAATACTTTGGGGTGTCAGGAACGGATTAATTTTATTTCCATTATTTCTTATGGGGAAAATTAACTCGACTCACGATAATTTCAGCTAACGATGAGCTCTCAGGAACGGATTGATATCGTTGGTCGAGGGTCCACTGTATGCCTTTGTTCCCTAAATTAATAATAATAATAATAATAATAATAATAATAATAATAATAATAATAATAATAACAATAATAATAATAATAACAGAGCTTCAGTTCTCTAAATCATCAATAATAATAATTATTATTATTATTATTATTATTATTATTATTATTATTATTGCAATGACGATAGAGCTTGTTCCCAAAATTAATAGTAATAATAACAATAATTATTATAACAATAGAGCTTCAGTTCCCTAAATTATCAATAATAATAATAAGTATTATTATTATTTTACAATAATGAGAGAGCTTCAGTTCCCCAAATTAATAATAATAATAATTATAATAATAATAATAATGTACATAATACTTACGCAATAATTCAGAATCCTGCCACTAGTTGGCGCAGCTGATGTTTACATCACTGTCGAAGCAGTTCTCTCCTGATTTGCTTACAATTTTGACAGTCATTTCGCCAAATTTCATTTTTCTAACCATGGGTCCTAAGAAAATAAGTGTAAAGAACAGTGCTGAGAAGAAAAAGATGATGATTTCCATGGAATTAATGCATGAAATCATAGATAAACATATGCAAAGTGCATGAGTTGTGGATTTAGCCAGATAATACCAGCACAGTATATCTACTATATGTACCCCTCAAGGAAGGTTCCTTGATGTTGGTGAGAGGCTCTTGATTTAGGGAATTGGGTCTGTGCTTCAGTTCCCCAAATTAAGCCTGAATGCCTTCCACATCCTCCCCCCCAGGCACTGTATAATCCTCCGGGTTTAGCTCTTTCCCTTGATTATAATAATAATAATAATTTACTATATGTATGATACTAAAGCAGCAGGATTCGTTAAAGGCTATAGTGCCAGCCAAGGGCATTACAATAACGTCTAAGCTGCAAACCTCTGTCCATGAAAAGATGGAGAAGTTGCTGCTGACGTGGTTGAGAGAGAAGCAGCTCGCAGGAGATACCGTATCAGTTATGTTCAGTGATTAAACAAAACAAATTGTATCAGTTATGTTCAATGTGAAAGCTAAGACACTTGTGCAACATCTGGTTATCTTTATTGTAGACGTTTCGCCATCCATACATAATAAGAAAACTGAAGAACTACAGTGGACCCCCGGTTAACGATATTTTTTCACTCAAGAAGTATGTTCAGGTGCCAGTACTGACCGAATTTGTTCCCATAAGGAATATTGTGAAGTAGATTAGTCCATTTCAGACCCCCAAACATACACGTACAAACGCACTTACATAATTACACTTACATAATTGGTCGCATTCGGAGGTAATCGTTATGCGGGGGTCCACTGTATATGCAAAAGATGAGGTAATCAGTCCCTCAGCCTTGGAGGTGGTGTTTAGAGCACCGTGGTCGTAGAGATTCTGAAGCAGAGGCAAGGAGACTGGCGCTTATATAGGCGTCAGTGAGTATGCACGTGTAGCAGAAGAGGGCATGGTCAATGGTAGGCGGGATTCCCCGGTGGAAGTAGGTCCTTCCTAAAATGATGGGTTAGTGGTATTAGCCGTGAAGAAGGTCTTGTAGATGTCCTCTGAACCAAGATTCCATGATGTTGCAGTGCCTGACAAGTTGTGCAAGACAGGTATACAATACTGACAAGATGAAAGTTAAGACACTTGTGCAACATCTGGTTATCTTTATTGTAGAGGTTTCGCCATCCAGTGGCTTTATCAATACAGATTCTTTGGACATAATAAGAAAACTGAAGAACTATATACAAAAGATGAGGTAATCAGTCCCTCAGCCTTGGAGGTGGTGTTTAGAGCACTGTGGTCGTGGAGATTCTGAAGTAGAGGCAAGGAGACTGATGCTTATATAGGCGTCAGTGAGTACGGACGTGTAGCAGAAGAGGGCATAGTCACTAGTAGGCGGGATTCCCTAGTGGAAGTAGGTCCTTCCCAAAATGATGGGTTAGTAGTAGTAGCCGTGAAGAAGGTCTTGTAGATGTCCTTGCCTACCAGTGACTATGCCCTCTTCTGCTACACGTCCGTACTCACTGACGCCTATATAAGCACCAGTCTCCTTGCCTCTGCTTCAGAATCTCTATGACCACGGTGCTCTAAACACCACCTCCAAGGCTGAGGGACTGATTACCTCATCTTTTGTATATAGTTCTTCAGTTTTCTTATTATGTCCAAAGAATCTGTATTTAATGCCACTGGGACCAGCTTGAGAGTCACTGGACCCCTGTCGCACAAAATATCTGTCCAGAGAGCTCTGTTTCTGGCGTTTCTTTAAGATTTCCCTGAAGTGGGACACAACACTGTCATTTTACATGTTGCCAATACGGCCTGCAACAGCTTTGTTAGGGTGAAGTTCATCCATAAATATTTGCACTTCAGTCCACTTTCCACAAATGTCCTTAATCTTTGAAGAGGGCACCTTCCTCCATCTCTCTTCCTCCTCCTCTGCAGCAGTTTCCTGAGCTGTGATCTCTTGCTGTTGCAGATGAAGCTCTTGCAGCTCTTCAGTGGTTAGCTCTTCCCTGTGGTCCTCCACTAACTCTTCCACATCCTCACCACTCACCTCCAACCCCAGGGACATCCCCAATGCCACAATAGTTTCCACAACTGGCATAGGTTCCCTAGGGTCAGCCACAAACCCTTCAAAATCCCTCTCTTGTACACAATCTGGCCGCAAATTTCCCCAAGCAGAGTTCGAAGTCCTGGAAGTCACTCCCTCCCAAGACTTACCTATAAGGTTTATGCAATGGAGGATATTAAAGTGATCTTTGCAGAACTCTCTTAGGGTCAATTTAGTGTCTGAGGTCACTTCAAAGCACTTCTGAAACACTGCTTTGGTGTAGAGTTTTTTGAAGTTTGAAATGACCTGCTGGTCCATGAGCTGGAGGAGAGGAGTGGTATTAGGAGACAAGAACTTCACCGTGATGAAACTAAACTCCTCCACTATTTGCTCTTCCAAGTCTGGAGGATGAGCAGGAACATTGTCTATTACCAGGAGGCACTTGAGTGGCAATTTATTTTCCAGGAGGTATTTCTTCACACTGGGGCCAAACACTTCATTAAACCAGTCTAGGAAAATTCCCCTTGTGACCCATGCCTTACTGTTAGCCTTCCACATCACACACAAATTACTCTTGGCGACACTGTATTTCTTGAACACTCTGGGATTTTCAGTGATACACCAGTAAAGGCTTAACTTTAAAATCCCCACTAGCATTACTACAAAACATGAGAGTAAGCCTGTCTTTCATAGGCTTGTGTCCTGGGAGTGCCGCTTCCTCCTACGTGATGTAGGTCCTCTTTGGCATTTTCTTCCAGAAGAGGCCTGTTTCGTCACAATTAAACACTTGCTGGGATTTGAATTCTCCAGTCTATGCACTCCTTAAACACCTGTGCAAACTTCTCAGCTGCTTTTTTGTCAGAACTGGCAGACTCACCATGCCTTATCACACTGTGAATGCCACTACACTTCTTAAATCTCTCAAGCCAACCTTTGCGGGCCTGAAAATCACAAGCATCACCACTTGTTGCAGGCATGTTCTTTACGAGATCGTCATGCAACTGCCTTGCCTTTTCACATATTATCGACTGTGTAGCACTATCTCCTGCTAACTGTTTTTCAGTAATCCACACCAACAATAACCTCTCCACTTCTTCGAGTATTTGTGATCTCCTTTTTGTCAGCATATCCACCCCTTTTGCAACAACAGCACACTTTATTTCCTTTCCTTTCGCCACACACTGTGTAAAAACTATGCATATAAAGGGCCCCAAAATTTGGAATTCATTACCAGAAAATACTAAAGTAACCTGGTCTGAAAATCAATTTAAGACTCTTCTCAAAAGCCACTTAATCACCCTAGACTAAATGCTAAATACTCAGCACACACATACTCACTTATGTAATTCCCACATCATAATTTTTACAATTACTTTGAACCTTTTATCCATTGCTGACAGGAATATAATTGAATCATTGTTTTCACAAAAGCATTTTTGAATCATTGTTTTCACAAAAGCAATTTTTGAATACATGAATATATCTTCTGTCTTATAGAAATTAGACTCATAATAAATAATCTACTGTACAACTATGATATAATTAATATTCGACTGTACAGCTATGATATGATTCTTAGTGTTAAGTAGTCTGTAAGCCAATAATGTTAAGTCGGCCCATAATGCCTAAGCATAATAGACGCTCTCTTTGCATTGCAACTCATTATTGTAAATACAAAATCTCAATGTACTATTTGCAAAGACATAAATAAATAAATAAATGTACTCCTGTAAACCCTTTTGGAGCCTAGTGCCTAGTCCTTTTTGTGTATCCATGTGCATTTTCACTACCATCCACTAGATGGATATGGGGAGCAAAATAAACTAGTCACTTCGGCAGCAAAATAAATATAAATATATATACAGTGGACCCTCGCCTAACGATATTAATACGTTCCTGAGAGCTCAACGTTAGGCGAAATTATTGTTAGCCTAATTAATTTTCCCCATAAGAAATAATGGAAATCAAATTAATCCGTTCCTGACACCCCAAAGTATGAAAAAAAAAATTTTACCACATGAAATATTAATTTTAATACACACAAACTGAAGAAGACATGCACAGTTACATGACACTTACCTTTATTGAAGATCTGGTGATGATTGATGGGATGGGAGAAGGGGAGACTGTGGATGGTGTTAATGTTTAGAAGGGGAATCCCCTTCCATTAGGACGTGAGGTGGCAAGTCCTTTTCTGGGGTTACTTCCCTTCTTCTTTTAATGCCACTAGGACCAGCTTGAGAGTCACTGGACCTCTGTCGCACAACATATCTGTCCACAGAGGCCTGTACCTCCCGTTCCTTTACGACATTCCTAAAGTGTTTCACAACATTGTCAGTGTAATAGTCACCAGCACGGCTTGCCATAGCTGTGTGAGGGTGATTTTCATCAAAAAAGGTTTGCACTTTAAGCCACATTGCACACATTTCCTTAATCTTTGAAGTAGACAACTTCTTCAATTTCTCTTTCCCCTCCTCCGGAGCAGTTTCCTCAGGTCTGGCCTCTTGCTGTTGAAGATGATCTAGCAGCTCATCAGTGGTTAGTTCGTCATTGTCCTCCTCCACCAACTCTTCCACATCCTCCCCACTAACCTCCAACCCCAAGGACTTCCCCAATGCCACAATGGATTCCTCAACTGGCATAGGATTCTCAGGGTTAGCCTCAAACCCTTCAAAATCCCTTTTGTATACACATTCTGGCCACAGTTTCTTCCAAGCAGAGTTCAAGGTCCTCTTAGTTACTTCCTCCCAAGCCTTACCTATAATGTTTACACAATTGAGGATGCTAAAGTGATCTCTCCAAAACTCTCTTAGAGTCAATCGAGTTTCTGAGGTCACTACAAAGCACCTTTCAAACATAGCTTTTGTGTACAGTTTCTTGAAGTTTGCAATGACCTGCTGGTCCATGGGCTGCAGGAGAGGAGTGGTATTAGGAGGCAAAAACTTGACCTTAATGAAGCTCATTTCTAGGTAAGACACATATGCAACAGTTAGGTATCTTTATTTCGAAACGTTTCGCCTACACAGTAGGCTTCTTTAGTTGAGTACAGAAAAGTTGATGGAAGCAGAAGAGACTTGAAGACGATGTAATCAGTCCATCACCCTTAAAGTTTTGAGGTGGTCAGTCCCTCAGTCTGGAGAAGACCATTGTTCCAAAGTTTGAAACAATATGGAGTTGAAGTGACAGGATGGAGCCTTATATAGCGCCAGGAGGTGAGACGTAGGTCACTAGTAGAACGCAGATGTTGGGAGGTCAGGTCCCTCTCAAATCCAGCCGTTCTCACTAGTAGAGGTAGTCAAAGTTGATTTCATGTCTGTACCAAGATACCCTTGTGTTGCAGTGTCTGACAGATTGAACATTAAAATGGTATAAAATACCGACAGATTGTTAGGTAAGACACATATGCAACAGTTACGTATCTTTATTTCGAAACGTTTCGCCTACACAGTAGGCTTCTTCAGTCGAGTACAGAAAAGTTGATGGAAACAGAAGAGACTTGAAGACGATGTAATCAGTCCATCAGTTGTGAAACACTTTAGAAATGTCATAAAGGAATGGGAGGTACAGACCTCTATGGACAGATATGTTGTGCGACAGAGGTCCAGTGACTCTCAAGCTGGTCCTAGTGGCATTAAAAGAAGAAGGGAAGTAACCCCAGAAAAGGACTTGCCACCTCAAGTCCTAATGGAAGGGGATTCCCCTTCTAAACATTAACACCATCCACAGTCTCCCCTCCTCCCATCCCATCAATCATCACCAGATCTTCAATAAAGGTAAGTGTCATGTAACTGTGCATGTCTTCTTCAGTTTGTGTTCATTAAAATTAATATTTCATGTGGTAAAAACTTTTTTTTCATACTTTAGGGTGTCAGGAACGGATTAATTTGATTTCCATTATTTCTTATGGGGAAAATTAATTCGCCTAACGATAATTTCGCCTAACGTTGAGCTCTCAGGAACGGATTAACCCTTTGAGGGTCGACAGGCCCTCTCCGAAACTCGTTCTCAGGGTCGGCCAAATTTAAAAAAAAAAAAAAAATTATTTTCTCTTATGAAAAGATAGAGAATCTTTTCCCGATCATAAAGACACCAAAAGTTTGAAATTTGATAGAAAACTTACGGAATTATGCTCTCGCAAAGTTAGCGGTCTCGGCGATGTTTACGCATCGGCGATTTTGCCCACTTTGAGCCCCATTTTCGGCCAATTTCATTGTACTAGTCGACAAAAAACATGAATATTTCGCTAGAACTCCATTTTTTCTATCGAATGGGTGCAAGAAACCACTCATTTATGAAATTCAACTATCCAGTACAGTGGTCAGAATTTAGCAATTTTGCCAATTTCACACAAATTTCAAAAGATGCCAATTTCCGAATAGGGTCCAGAATAAACAAGAAAGACATTCCTGGCACTAAAATGACATTTCCTCTAGTCATTAGTCATGTCTCAAGGCCCCTCTTATATTCTTTTGCTTTCCACTTTGAATTTTTATTTTCACAAAAAATATAAGATTTACTGTTATGCAGACTACTGCATTAGTGTAAAAAATGGTATAAATATTATTGGTGCACTTGTGAAAGAATATTAGACTCACCAGTTGACGTGTATTGCACGCTTGGCACGATTTGTTTACTTTTGAAGTTTAGTAAAAATCGAACATTTCTGCTACTTTGAGCTCAATTTCAAGGCACCTTTCTTTGTAAAACCAGTCAAAATCATCTCAATTTCTGTAATATGTCTTCCATTCTATAAAATGAGACCAAGAAAACTAGAATACAACAATAAATACCATACGAAAATACACTGCAAAGTCGCTGATTTATTCAAAAAAAATGGTCAAAGTTTTTTTTTTCTCATTATGCACTGTGTGCTGCAGGATTTTTTTTAGACTGTGCACACTGACCACATAGACCCATTCTTTCATATGAAGGCCTACCAGCTTTCTCCCACTAGATTTGAGGCCACTAGAATTTATGAGTACTAGTACGTCAAAAACCCCTACGCGTAAGATGTACTAGTACGACGAAAACCCTCAAAGGGTTAATAGCGTTAGGCGAGGGTCCACTGTTTTTATTCATTCTAGAGTATATATCGTGTTTCTATGTTATTTATATTGTCTGTTATGTCATATTAGATGAACTGTGATATATAAATAAGCTGTATAGATGATATTAGCAAAATTATTCATGAAGAATTTTGCCCGGTCTCCAGACAAACTCTCGTCCACCACCGACATCGCCCATACCACTACATGAATGACATATTTTATTCATTCTAGAGTATACATCATGTTTCTACGTTATTCATATTGTTCGTTATGTCATACCAGATGAACTGTGATAGATAAATAAGCCATATAGATGATATTAGCGAAATTATTCATGAAGAATTTTGCCCGGTCTCCAGACAAACTCTCGTCCACCGCCGACACCTCCCATACCACTACATGAATGACATATTTTATTAATTTTAGAGTATACAGTGGACCCCCGCACACCGTTGGCATCACATAACGTTAAATCCGCATACCGATACATTTTATTGCTAAGATTTTGCCTCGCATACCGCTAAAAAACCCGCACAACGCTATTCGTCCGAGACACGTCTAATGTGCGGCCTGAGCCAGCCTCACATGTTCCACTGGTGGCATTGTTTACCAGCCAGCCTCCACGGTAACATCCAAGCATACAATAGGAACATTTCGTATTATTACAGTGTTTTTGGTGATTTTATCTGCAAAGTAAGTGACCATGAGCCCCAAGAAAGCTTCTAGTGCCAACCCTACAGGAATAAGTGTGAGAATTACTATAGAGATGAAGAAAGAGATCATTGCTAAGTATGAAAGTGCGTGTCTCCGAGCTGGCCAGGTTGTATAGTAAACCCCAATCAACCATCGCTACTATTGTGTCCAAGAAAACGGCAATCAAGGAAGCTGTTCTTGCCAAAGGTTCAACTGTGTTTTCGAAACAGAGATCGCAAGTGATGGAAGATGTTGAGAGACTCTTATTGGTGTGGATAAATGAAAAACAGATAGCAGGAGATAGCATCTCTCAAGTGATCATAAGTGAAAAGGCTAGGAAGTTGCATGAGGATTTAATTAAAAAAATGCCTGTAACTAGTGATGATGTGAGTGAATTTAAGGCCAGCAAAGGTTGGTTTGAGAGATTTAAGAAGTGTAGTGGCATACATAGTGTGATAAGGCATGGTGAGGCTTCCAGTTCGGACCACAAAGCAGCTGAAAAATATGTGCAGGAATTCAAGGAGTACATAGACAGTGAAGGACTGAAACGTGAACAAGTGTTTAATTGTGATGAAACAGGCCTGTTTTGGAAGAAAATGCCAAGCAGGACCTACATTACTCAGGAGGAAAAGGCACTCCCAGGACATAAGCCTATGAAAGACAGGCTTACTCTGTTGATGTGTTCCAATGCTAGTGGTGATTGCAAAGTGAAGCCTTTATTAGTGTATCACTCAGAAACTCCCAGAGCATTCAGGCAAAAGAATATCCTCAAGGCTAATTTGTGTGTGCTGTGGAGGGCAAACAGTAAGGCATGGGTCACTAGGGACTTTTTCTATGACTGGTTACACCAAGCATTTGCCCCCAATGTGAAAAATTACCTAACTGAAAAGAAATTAGACCTTAAGTGCCTACTGGTGTTAGACAATGCCCCTGGTCATCCTACAGACGTGGCAGAGCGACTTTATGGGGACATGAGCTTCATTAAGGTGAAGTTTTTGCCTCCTAATACCACTCCTCTCCTGCAGCCCATGGACCAGCAGGTTATTGCAAACTTCAAAAAACTGTACACAAAAGCTCTGTTTGAAAGGTGCTTTGTAGTGACCTCAGAAACTCAATTGACTCTAGGAGAGTTTTGGAGAGAGCACTTTAATATCCTCAAATGTGTAAACCTTATAGGTAAGGCTTGGGAGGGAGTGACTAAGAGGACCTTGAACTCTGCTTGGAAGAAACTGTGGCCAGAATGTGTAGACCAAAGGGATTTTGAAGGGTTTGAGGCTAACCCTGGGAATCCTATGCCAGTTGAGGAATCCATTGTGGCATTGGGAAAGTCCTTGGGGTTGGAGGTTAGTGGGGATGATGTGGAAGAGTTGGTGGAGGAGGACAATGAAGAACTAACCACTGATGAGCTGCTAGATCATCTTCATCAGCATGAGGCCAGACCTGAGGAAACTGCTTCGGAGGAGGGGAGAGAGAAATTGAAGTTGCCTACTTCAAAGATTAAGTAAATGTGTGGAATGTGGCTTAAAGTGCAAACCTTTTTTGATGACAATCACCCTAACACAGCTATTGCAAGCCGTGCTGGTGACTATTACACTGACAATGTTGTGAACCACTTTAGGAAAGTCATAAAGGAACGGGAGGTACAGGCCTCTATGGACAGATATGTTGTGCGACAGAAGTCCAGTGACTCTCAAGCTGGTCCTAGTGGCATTAAAAGAAGAAGGGAAGTAACCCCGGAAAAGGACTTGACACCTCAAGTCTTAATGGAAGGGGATTCCCCTTCTAAACACTAAGACTCACTCCTCCTCCCATCCCATCAATCATCACCAGATCTTCAATAAAGGTAAGTGTCATGTAACTGTGCATGTCTTTTTCAGTTTGTGTGTATTAAAATTAATATTTCATGTGGTATATTTTTTTTTTTATACTTTGGGGTGTTTGCATGGATTAATTTGATTTCCATTATTTCTTATGGGGAAAATTCATTTGCATAACGATAATTTCGCATAACAATGAGCTCTCAGGTATGTATTAATATCGTTATGCGGGGGTCCACTGTATATCAGGTTTCTATGTTATTTATATTGTTTATTATGTCATATTAGATGAAGTGAGATAGATAAATAAGCTGTAGAGTTGATACTAGCGAAATTATTGAAGTACAGAATTCCACTGGAACGGATTAATTGCATTTCAATTAATTTAAATGAGGAAAATTGATTCTGCAAACGAGCAAATCCAGTTGCGAGCAAGGTCATGGAACGGATTAAACTCGCAAGTAGAGGTTCCACTGTGTACACACACACACACACACACACACACACACACACACACACACACACACACACACACACACACACACACACACACACACACACACACACTCACACACTCACACACTCACACACTCCCTCTCTTTCCTCACTAAGCGATGTACTCGTTGACTTATGATGGGCTCTCTGACCAGTATGCATACCTAAATAATGTACATAAGAGCTGATTTCCTCTATTCTGCTTATTACAATGTACAGTACACCACTCTGTGGTGCACTGAAAGACTTGGTTTTTATCAGTGGTCCACTGGAAGACTTGGTTTTTATCAGTGGTCCACTGAAAGACTTGGTTTTTATCAGTGGTCCACTGGAAGACTTGGTTTTTATCAGTGGTCCACTGGAAGACTTGGTTTTTATCAGTGGTCCACTGGAAGACTTGGTTTTTATCAATTGTCCACCAAACATTTAAAAATATACCAGAAATGTTATAAATGGTGCAAAGGTGACATTGAAACAATATCAAAGATAGTCGACACACACCCACTACCATTACAGTATGCTCCTCACTTAGCAACAAATTCATTCACAAATATGATCTTAGGAATGGATCTCCGTATTTAAGTGAGGAGAGGCTGTATATATATATATATTTTTTTTTTTCAATTTTAAACACTAGAAAAGGGTTTTCTATGGACACTGGTTAAGCTATTATTTGTTTTACATTTGAAATTTAACCACAAAATTCCACAGTACAACACCATAAAATATACAATAACCTGACAATGTTTCTGTTTCACAATTCTTACAGATACATAGTGTATCTTTGCATTGTGCAGGTCATCTTGTGGTATGGGCACACACATACATCATCTCCCCCTGAGCCTTTAGCTTCTTTTTCAGTAGGTAGAATTAGTGCTAGTAATAAGTATGATTACCAGGCTGCAGACAAAATGGAATTTGTTCATCACAGTGGCAGAGGTGTTAACCATGAGTTGTGGGATGGCTTGGTTTGAAACACTATCATGATCATTTCCTTCGTTTGTATCTGTCTCAAACCCACCGAACTTGACATCAAAATCAGTTCTTACTTTTAGCACCTGTAGGTGTTAACAGTGAGGGGTTAATTGTGGTGGTAGTGAGGAATTCATGTCAGTGTGGCTGTGGCGACACAGCCAAGCTAGTAGGAGATTCATCTATAAAAATTTACATCTGTGGTCACAGTGGGGCCCATGCTAACTTCTCTATAGTGTTTAGAAACATACCTGGTTGGATGAATCTTACTGTAGCCAGCTGGCCAAGTGACTTCCGCACTGGCCTGGAGTTTTAGGACTCACTTGTCATGGGTTCAATCCCTACCTGTTCCATGGTTTGTTTGCAATCGTGTTATTATGATTTCGTGAGTCATAATGACTCTAACAACATGCTCACTGAAGTAGACAGATAAGAGATACTCAAAAATCCAGGAAAATGGAATTAATGTACAATTGTTATGGATCCCACCACACACTGAATTACTTTTTAATAATAAAATTGATATGTTAACCAAAAAAAGTACCCTGAAAGAAAGTGTAGAATATAACTTTCATGTGTGTGTCTAGCATTAGGAATAATATTAGGAGAGAAATAAATAATGAAACTGAATGTTTTATTAATGCAGTTAGAAGCCTGAGTAGATCGATAACCCACTAAGATAACCTGAACGTGGGTATGTTTATGGAGCAACTTGTAATGTAAATACAGTGGACCCCTGCATAGCGACTTTAATCCATGCAAGAGGGCTCATTGTTATGCGAAATGATCGGTATGCGAATGAATTTTCCCCATAAGAAATAATGGAAATCAAATTAATCCGTGCAAGACACCCAAAAGTATGAACAAAAAATTTTTACCACATGAAATATACATTTTCCTACACACAAAGAGAAGGATACATGCACAATAGTAGAGTAGTACATGCACAATATATATTGTGCATGTACTACTCTACTAAATGAAGAATAAATGACACTTACCTTTATTGAAGATGCAGCAATGACTGATGAGACACTGTGTCCTGGGAGTGCCTTTTCCTCCTGAGTACTGTAGGTCCTGTTTGGCATTTTCTTCCAGAACAGGCCTTATCACACTGTGTATGCCACTACGATTCTTAAATCTCTCAAACCAACCTTTGCTGGCTTTAAATTCACCAATATGAGCACTAGTTCCAGGCATTTTTCCCTGTTCACCTGGGTGTTAGTCGACTGGTGTGGGTTGCATCCTGGGAGACAAGATTAAGGACCCCAATGGAAATAAGTTAGACAGTCTTCGATGACACTGACTTTTTTTGGTTATCCTGGGTGGCAAATCCTCTGGGGCTAATTGTTTCTTGGTATTCTCAATAAGCCACACCAACAACGGTGCTACAGCAGCAGCAGCAGCAGCAGCTGACAGTGCTACAGCAGCAGCAGACGATGCTACAGCAGCAGCAGACGGTACTACAGCAGCAGCTGACGGTGGTACAGCAGCAGCAGCAGCTGACAGTGCTACAGCAGCAGCAGACGATGCTACAGCAGCAGCAGACGGTACTACAGCAGCAGCTGACGGTGTTACAGCAGCAGCAGCAGCTGACAGTGCTACAGCAGCAGCAGACGATGCTACAGCAGCAGCAGACGGTACTACAGCAGCAGCAGATGGTACTACAGCAGCAGCAGCAGCAGCTGACGGTGGTACAGCAGCAGCAGCAGCAGACGATGCTACAGCAGCAGCAGACGGTACTACAGCAGCAGCAGACGGTACTACAGCAGCAGCAGATGGTACTACAGCAGCAGCAGCAGCTGACGGTGGTACAACAGCAGCAGCAGCTGACGGTGCTACAGCAGCAGCAGCAGCTGACAGTGCAGCAGCAGCAGCTGACGGTGGTACAGCAGCAGCAGCAGCTGTACCACCAATAGTAGCGATTGTTGATTGGGGTTTATTATACAACCTGGCCAGCTCAGAGACACGCACTCCACTTTCATACTTATCAATGATCTTTTTCTTCATCTCTATAGTAATTCTCACCCTTATTGCTGTAGGGTTGGCACTAGAAGCTTTCTTAGGGCCCATGGTCACTTATTTTGCAGATAAAATCACCAAAAACACTGTAATAATACGAAATGTTCCGATTGTATGCTTGGATGTTACCGCGGAGGCTGGCTGGTAAACAATGCCACCGGCGGCACATGTGAAGCTGGCTAAGGGCGCACATTGGACGCGTCTCGGACGAAGAGCGGTGAGCGGGTTTTTGAGCGGTATGCGAGGCAAAATTTTTGCGATAAAAGCGAGCGGTATGCGGATTGTACGTTATGTGATGGCGACGGTATGCGGGGGTCCACTGTAGACTGACTGATGTTGTAGTAACCAGGCTCAGACTTGGTTACAAGTACTCCTGGAAGTTTGGCAGATGCACAGATAATGAAAAAACCAAATGCAAAGTATATGGCCAGCCCTATGGTGACTATCTTGAACACTAAGTGCATAATTGTCCACTTATTGAGGAAATACAGAGATAGGCAGTATAATAACCTTGTGATATGTCAAGATATTAATGAAAATTAGATACCAGACATATTACTCAAATTTCCTAAATCTGCTTGCAACAGATAAATGAACTGCAGATACATATAAATCCAGATGTACTCCTGTAAACCCTCTTGGGGCTTAGTTCCTAGTCCTTTTGTGTATCCATGTGCACTTTCACTACCATCCACTAGATGGATATGGGGAGCAAAATAAACTAGACACTTCCTCAGTCATCTACATTATTTTCACTAGTAGAGCCTTACAGCTATTTTTTTTTTTTTTTGTCATTTTCGCCGTGTTGTTGTTTGCAGGCCTAAAATGATCTACCTGCCGGATGGCTTGCCGCTTGGCCTCCTCTCACTCCATACTCTCTTTAAGAAGTCCTTACTCGATGTTATAACATATATAACCTAGATCTAGGGCACCCTATGGCCACCCCACTGGTTATGCATTCTCCACTGCGCAATGGAACCTTCCAGGGCCTTAACTACGTACAAGTAAGGACTGTCCATCACAGTAGTTTACACCATCTCTCTGCCATGAAAAGGTAAGTAAAATTATGTACAGTACTATAAAATTACTTTACAGTAGAATACTGTACAATACCGTACTGTAGTATTACAGGCTACAATACCCATATTCTTAGTGTCTGGTTGTCATCCCCATTAGTGGGTCAAGTCTGCTAGTTGAGAAGGCAGTCAGATGATCATGAAAAATTATTTTCATAAGCTAGAAGTTGCAGACAATCGACAATATCATACACCCCCTTGCCTCTAATAGTCTGTTAATGAAAGGGTTCACTCCATTATTACATTCACAAAGCTCATTAACCCTTAAATGATCCAAACGTATACATATATACGTTTTTTCCAAATCTGAAAGCATGTAAAAAAAGTAGATCTTCTTTTTTGTTTTACATTTGAAAATGTGTAAAAAAAACTTTTATCTACATCTTTTTTTGTTATATTTGAAAATATGTAAAAAAAAGTAGATCTACTTTTGTAGCACTACAAATTTGAACATCAATCTGTTTGGACCGTTTAAGGGTTAAGAAATCAAAACAGATAAAATATGTCAATTCAATATTATTAAATGAGATATAAAAAAAGATGTAGAAAACACTTTCTCAGTTACTGGGCACTAGTAAGTGCACCAAATCCAAAGAAATATTTCAAACTAAACCTAATGAAGCCTTGGAGACAACAGATAAGTTAAATTACTGCTTTCCGATTGTTGGAATAAATCTAGTCAGCAAAATCCCAAACCCTCCTGCCCAAGTTAGAGAATATCTCATTGATAATTATCCAAGCTCTCTGCACCTATCCCCATCTACAACCATGGTTTCCTTCTATAATTGTGTTGCTGGGAAATAAGGCTTAAAGCAAAGCATATATACCACCACTAATATAAAAGAAAGCTTTTCATGTGTTATTTCCAATTATTACAGTACCGTTCAATAAATTAGCTGAAATTAAAACTTTCTCTAACATACTAAAACTAGCAAGAGTTACACCAGTCTACAAAACTGGTGAGCCAAGAGTAGTCAATAATTACAGGCTAATTTCAAACTGGCCTATATGACTTCATAACTAAACACAATATTATTAATCCATGTCAGTTTGGCTTCAGACTGGGACAAAGTTCCAATGACAATGTTGAGCTCTAATTACTCCTCTCTTGAAAATAATGAATATACAATGGTCCTTTTTATTGGCTTCAAAAATGCCTTTGATACAGTACACAGATAACCAGCACATAGGAGAGAGGAGCTTATGACAATGTTTCAGTCCTACTTGGACCATTTACAAAGTCACATTGTGACTCTGTAAATGGTCCAAGTCGGACTGAAACGTTGTTGTAAGCTCCTCTCTCCTATGTGCAGGTTATTTCTGTATTGTCCCAGTCACCGTATTGCGCCTTTTTGTTATTTATTCGATACAGTAGCCCACAACATCCTACTGGTCAAATAAAACATTATGGAATAAGAGGACATGCTCTTTCATATATGAAATCTTACCTGATTGACAGACACAAACATGTGACCATTAACCTTAATGGCTGTTCTTAAGCAACCTGATCAATCAACATAGGAATTCCATAAGGTAGTGTTCTGGGCTCTTTTCTATTCCTAATATAAATCAATAACCTTCCAAAAGCGATTGGTGGAATGATGATGTAAAGAGAGTAGTAAGAGAGAAAAGGTTAGCATATGAGAGGTTTTTACACAGTAGAAATGATGCAAGGATGGAGGAGTATATGGAGACAAAAAGAGAGGTTAAGAGAGTGGTGAAGCAATGTAAAAAGAGAGCAAATGAGCACCTACACATAATATACTTCGACATTTAAAGCTCTCCAGAGCAATAAAATGCATATACATATAGTACATTCATTACTTACCTTAAAATATTTATAGTCTTAATGTAGGGTGAGAGGTAAGTAGTATTTATTTGTAGGAAGTTAGGTGAGGGAGGTATGGTAGCCAGCCAGGCCAGGACACCCCACCCACAAGAAATATACTATGACATTTAAAGTGCCCCAGCGATAAAATGCATATACAGTGGACCCCCGGTTTACGATATTATTTCATTCCGGAAGTATGTTCAGGTGCCAGTACTGAACGAATTTGTTCCTATAAGGAATATTGTGAATTAGATTAGTCCATTTCAGACCCCCAAACATACACGTATAAACGCACTTACATAAATACACTTACATAATTGGTCGCATTGGGAGGTGATCGTAAAGTGGGGGTCCACTGTACAGTATATTCATTACATACCTTAAAATATTTGTAGTCTTAATGTAGGGTGTGAGGCGAGTAAACGAGATAAAAGAAATCAACAAGCGAGAGAGAGAGAACAAGTAAATGAGAGAGGAGAGAGATGAGGAATTACATAAACAAGCAGACGAACGTATCTGGTGTTGGTTCATACACATTCATCTACACATAACATCTCACATTTATGTTAATGTATTCTACTGTGGGGTGTATTTATCATGTTTATATGTTATGTAGAGTGTTTATTACATATATAATTTAGAAAAAAATCATAGATTAATGAAAATGTTTATATTAACGTAATACACAACATTTAATACGCCTCAGAGTGATTATTATTGCCTATTAATAATGATAATATGCAATAATAATCACTGAGGCATATTAAATATCGCATATTACGTTAATACATATAAACGTTTTCATTAATCTATGATTTTTTTCAAAATTATATAATAAACACTCTACATAACATATAAAAGTGATAAATACACCCCACAGTAGAATAAATTAACATAAATGTGAGATGTTATGTGTAGATGAATGTGTATGAACCAAAACGAGAAGCGTTTGTCTGTTTGTTTACGTAACTCCTCATTTCTCTCCTCTCTCATTTACTAAACACTAATTCCCTACAAGAGCAAGAGGCTCACCAGACAGATGTTTTTTTTAACACACTAGCGGTCTCCACTGAAGTAGGGTGACCCCCCTACCCCAAGTGTCCCCAATCATAAGCAAGGATGCATCATATAAACCAAGAGAAAAATTAAATAGATGTAAAAAGACGAAAACTTTAACATTTTCTTCATATATAAGAAAAATTGCCACAAGATCCCTAATTGTCTTAAAGGCAAAACTTCAATGGTTCTTCTAGACATTCTTATTACATTCATGTAAGTGCTAAACAAGTAAAGGTCATGTAGTGCTTGGTGAATGAGAGGCAATTAGATGTGAAGTGAGAAAGGGAATGGTCACTTTAATTCCTTGAATCATATTTTCACCATCAAGGGCACCTCTTGGGAAAAGTCCAGATACTTCCTGATCAGCTGGGATGTGATGCTTACATTGAACTGCATGCTGCTAGAACAAATAGCCTGATCAGTGATTCCCACCCCCCAAAAATAATTAAATATTAACAGACAGGTAAGTAAGAAGTTAGAATTCAGAATTATGAATTAATATATATGGTGGTATCCAAGGATATAATAAACATAAAGACTTTTTAATCTTTATTATGCAAATTGGTACATATCATAATCCTTCATGTACAAGTGTAGTTATAGGAGTATAAAACGATATGATATAAAACCCTTCCTACCCCGTTAGGAGATAAACAGTTCCAGTATGGGTACTTAACTTCCAATGGTGGAAGTTGGCCTTCTCACTCCCACAAGAGACTGACACTATACAAGAGGGACCTCACCACCTGATACATCCTCAACCTTACAAGTACGTGTTTACATGATAAAACTAAAAATGTTCACAAGACTAGTAACAGTACACAAAATGATGAAATAAAAATAAAAAATACCATGTTATTATACAAAAAGGTCTCATTATGCAAAATGAAACCAGCAGTACACATGACAACATATTTTTTACTTAAAATTAGTCCAGCTAGCAAAATTATCATACAAGCTACAAAAATGGCTAAGTGATGAAGAAAACAATTGACACAGGTTTCAATTTAAATCTCAACAGTAATACAATAAACTCTTGATTTAACAGACTTCAGGAATACTGGACAAAATCTGCTTGGTCAATCAATTCAGAAATGGTCGAAGCCCATTGGTTATAAAAAGTGTCCTTTATTGTTATAATCATGGCAAGACAATCTCAATGGGGTTGCATCTAGAGTTCGCTAAGTTTGGGTGTTCCTTCTACCTGGTCCTTCGTCTATTGCTCTTCTTGATGCCTAATGGGTTTTTCCACATACTCCCTCGTCTGTTCCCTCTCTATCACTGTCCTATCCTGATACAGATATATACAATTGTAGCATTGTGTACTCTTCAGGTGCACTTTTTTTTATGGGACCAGAAGGTAAGTTTGATCGGGCATTATTTGCTGTGGGAGAAAATTGGCCATCTACCCTATCTCTTCATCTCCTATACATTCAATCTTTGATACAATCTTATGTTTCTTGTCTTCCCATCTCCTACTTTCTGAGTCTCCTTCAATCTCCTGGAGTCCATGAATCCTCGATGACCTAATAGCATTTCCCAGGAAGATACTGTTATATACTGACTGTTAAATACAATACAATAACAAACACTAAAATACAATCGTATTTATGAACTTGAATATAAAGATTTCATGATAAAAAAAAAAAGAAGAGATATCTGTCAGAAAATAATTTTTTTGCTTAAACCTCAGTTTCTTCCTCCCATTGTCTTTCCCACCAGATTTCTTAGTTTGTTTTCATCATTTTCCTTGTCTCTCTTATCAGTTCCTTGGACTCCCTAAATTCAGAAATCATCTATACTAGAGACTTTTCTTTTTCCTCTCTGGACCCATCTGCTCCCTCTCCTTCCTACATTGTTTCTGTCACTACTATCTTTCCTCTCATTTCCTCTATGGTCTCCTATCCTTACATTTCCTCTTTCTGCTTTAGGGCACTTTCTTCTGTTATATCACCCCATTTACCTATTCTGTAACCTCAACCCTTGCTTTGTTGCAGTTTCCCTCTGAAGGGAATTTGCCTTTCCTTCAAACTCATGAGTATAATTTGGTATTTAAATCTTTTTTTTTTTTTGTGAAAGATAAGCTGTGGTAACCGTTAAGGTATGCCTGGCTTGACTTAGCAAAACACTTGATCACTCTTATGTGAGGAAGCTGAAATACTATGTGCAGCTAGCCCTCCACCTTCGTGAGCTTCGAACATTCGCAAATGCCCAGCCGTGCAGTTACACTCCATATAAACACCTGCATTCAACTGTCATCAGTAATGGCATGGCTAACTATCATCACCATCATCATCGTTATTGCCATCATCATCACAAGTCGTCAGAGCTCGTCTGCCTAACCTTACGTGTGGCAAGTGTTTTGTTTATTATTTGTTATTAAACCATAACATGTATATACAATATTTTACGATGTTTCATGTATTTTATGATTGTTCGTGGTTCAACAGGTTAAGGAAGCAGTATTGTTAGGCTAAGTAAATGATGCTATTATTATACTTTTCTACAATATATTTGCGCATCAAAACATTTGCAAACGCTACAGTACAGTAGTACATCATATTTGCACACCAAACATTCACGAATTTTCAAGATTCACGGGGTTCTTGATCCCCTAACCCTCGCGAATGTGGAGGGCCTCCTGTACACAACCATAACAAATTATGCTCACTTGTTTTGTATGTAATGAAGTAAATACAACAGACTGTCAATTAAGATGTGAGCTTCTATAACGTTTTCGATATAAAACTATTAAAATATTGAGGCATATTTTCGATTACGACTCAATGAAATTCATATGTTGATGGTATGGTTTCATATGCTGGTGGCACAACGTGTGTGTGTGTGTGTGTGTATGTAGTATATAGTGTGTGTGTGTGTGTGTGTGTGTGTGTGTGTGTGTGTGTGTGTGTGTGTGTGTGTGTGTGTGTGTGTGTGTGTGTGTGTGTGTGTGTGTGTGTGTGTGTGTGTGTGTGTGTATATATATATATACAGCCTCTTCTCACTTACCACGTACTTGTTTACTGACAAATTGGAGTTACGATGGGCTCTCCAACGAATCAGTATTGTATACTGTATGAGAACTTGGGCCACGGAAACAGGCAGTGCAGTGTGTCAACATCAAGCATCTCAATCTCCTTCCTACAGCCACTCAGTACACTAGCTTTCACAGTCTCCAAGACTACATGTATTTGTACAAATTTCCTGTTTTTTTTTCCTCTTGGAAGAGGAACAGGACCAAGAGAGGAAGAAAAGGGAGTATTGGTAGTGGAAGTAGTAGTAGAAATTAGAGATCACAGTCATCCTACTGACTGGTCCTCTGCTAAAACTGTCTACCCTACTTCTAGCTTTCACAGCTGCCATCTTGAAGCATCATTTATACATAACTTTCCTTGTATGAATCTTAGTCCTGGCTTTGTCTCTGTAGATGTCTTCCTTTCTCATTACACTGTCAAGTGCTCCAAACTTCAGAACTTGACCTTTAGACTTGACCTGATCTTTTTTTCCTCCTCCTTGCTCTACCTCTTCTGTTCTATTTTTTCTTTTTTCTTTCTTTGTTTTCCTTTCTTCTGCCTAAGTGTATTCTGTCTGTCATTTTTTTTCCTGTGTGTTTTTGGTCCTACCTCTTGTATGCCCTTAGCTCTCCTGCAGTGCTCTTTTTTTCTTGTCCTCTGACTGATCCCACTTCTACTTCTACCATGTCTAACCCTACATTCCTCTACTTTTGCTACTACCTTTACTATTGCCTCCCTTCACTCCCCTTTTTCTCTTGTGCCACTAACTTCTCTCCCTACTTTCTATTATTACTATGTATTACTTCTACTACTACTTTCACTACCAACTTTACCACTACCACTACCTCCTTTTCTTCCTCTCTTGGTCCCGTCCTTGTTCCCCTCTCGCCTATACATACTGGCTCCCTCTCTCTTTTATATTAGTGTGACTTTGTAAATGGTCCAAGTCAGACCAAAATGTTATTGTAAGCTCCTCTCTTCTATGTGTGGGTTATTTGTGATGTGCTAAATTTTATACAGAAATTTAGTGAATTTATTCACAGGAAGGCTTTCCTTCAAACAATATATACACAATAAAAGATATTGCTTTGGTATAAAAAATAAATTGTTATGAGAATGTGAAACTGGTCTTACTGCTAGGAATGAATTAGGAATCTTTGGTGCCATTATCAGGAAAATGATGGAACTATATCTTGGCAAAGGGCATAACTGAATAACTGAACCTTATAAATTGTATATCTTAAATGTTTCTCACAATTATATCACATAAATGTTAAACCTAAAACCCAATCTAACTTTATTATTTTTTAAATACACTACCTAACAGAATACTCCATTCTACTGAATGTACAACAATGCATACAACCATATGACCTGTCTTTGTAATACTCACTTGTGCTTTATAGTAACCTGTTTACATTAATGTTTTATCACTGATTTCATCATTGCTTAGTTAATCTTAAGTTAATTTTAAGCCAGCCCGTAATGCTATGCATAGTATAAGTGGCTTTGGCATGCTGCTCTTATCTTTATTTTTTGTACCTCTGTATGTGTGCTCAAATTTTTAAATAAATAAATAAATAAATAAATAAATAAATAGCACATTCATGGATAAATGGTACAAAACCCTCTTCATTTTAAGAGTAAAAAAGAAAAAAAAATGTGCGGACTGTGAGAGCAAATAAAAACATATGCCATCATTCAGTATACAACTGGTTACTAAAGAAATGCAGATATTTCATACCAAAAATATGATGGCATATCGGTGGCATGATAAGTGAGATGTAACAATGCTGACAACCATATACAGACATGTAATAAAAGAAACTGGAAATGTTTACAAACAAATGAACCTATTGGAAACCACTTGCAGTCATCGATTACACCAATAACATGCATTTGATAGACAAATCAGACATGCAAACTGAATCTGTGGATTATGTCAGAAGCTGCAAGCAGTGTATGAAAGTGTTTTTTAATCTCTTACATTTGGCAATGCTAAATGAATATATGTTGTTTCAATATAAAATTGGAAAGATACCATAAATAGCTGACTTCCATTATCTGGCATAAGACCCTAAGACTAACAGCAGAAACATACCAGGGAGGCCCGCCCGTCATCAAGAGGTGGCTGCCGTAGTGGTAAAACTGATCCATTTTGGCTAAAGCCTGGTGCACACTTAACTACACATATTCTTCCTACAGAAAAAAAAAGAAAACCGCACAGAAGAGATGTTACTTGTATATGCACATGTCCAGAAAGTCAAAACAGCAAAAGCTACATAGTACTACTGTAAGGTGTGATGTGACACTTTATCTATCCATATTTCGAGAAGTATCTTACTTTGAAAAAGCTGTAATATCATCGGATTTCCTTCTGCATAGTACTAGAAAAAATTATTTCTACCAATTTATATTGCATAGCCAATTTGGGTCTATGGTGTCCTGTACATCTTCTCATGTTTAGAGCACTAAAACAGCTTGAATTCAACACATCTAAGATCATAAGAAACTAATGTGCATACTCTTAAACACTAAAAACAAAAATAAAATTTAAAACCAGAGATCATTTCTTACCAAATTTAACCATCAAACAGTATGTTTCCATTTGATTTCATTCATTTTCTCATAGTTAATTTTGTAAAAATATTCTTTCAAAATGTAATTTTTTTTATATTCTTCACACAGAGTAGCAATGTGGGACCTCTTACAGTTAGAGGGTGAAACTTCTTTTACACACACTTCCAAAATCGTTTGCCAATTCTTAATTTAGTTCAATTAATTACATTTTTTTATTCAGAATAATCTCTGAATTTTAAAAATTTCAGACTGATAGGAAAAATTCTGTTATTTAAAAAACTGCATATACCACAGCATAAATCTTTCAGGGTTGTTGAGAAGCCATGTTAAGGGTGCAGGTGATGTAACTTCACCTCCCACCAATCAGGTTTATGTATGTACCAGATTATTGCCCTTATAAAATAGCAAAATAATGATGCAAGAGAGTGAGGAAGTTCTCTTTTATCTCTTTCTCATTCCTCACATTTTTTTCTACATAAGGGGGGACAAAAAATAAATAAATAGAGGGAACAAGGCTTCCCTCTATTTATCCTTGTTGTGCTTCATAGTAATATGTATTGTACTTCAATAATTTCATGTGATGGATGTATCACATGAATTGTATAGTACTACACATGTATATTACATGGTATTACATGTGTGTATTACAGGTGCTAAAGTAAGTGTCATACATGTATTACATGTTTCATGAATGTGTTACATGAGTTATAAAGCACTGAGCTCACACGAGGCCTGGGGGTCGATCCCCGGTATGGGTGAAACATTGGACGTGTTTCCTTAAGACACCTGCTGTCCATGTTCACCTATCAGTAAAATAGGTACCTGGGTGTTAGTTGACTGTGTGGGTTACATCCTGGGGACAAAATTGACCTAATCCCAAAATGCTCTGCATAACAAGGGGGCTTTCTGCATAGTAGTAAGTCATTGATGTCAGTTAGGCCTGTATACCTTGTACATGTACGTACTTGTAGAAATATGTAAAGATATTATTATTATTATGTATGTTACAAATGTGTGTGTTTTGCAAATGTATTATACATGTGCTATATATGTTATACACATATTATATATGTAGTCTATCTTTTTTCTAACATTCCAGCAGTCTCCCACCAAGGTAGGTTGAACTGACAAAGAAAACACTCACAATAATTCATTCAATCACTGTATTGCTAGATAACTCTCCAAATTACAACATCCCCACCCCTTTTTCAGAATGAAGGCAGTGTACTTTTTCCAGGATATCAGTACTAACCAATATACTGGTCATCAGTACTAACAGTGTGTACTGGGTATCAGTACTAACAGTGTGTACTGGGTATCAGTACTAACAGTGTGTACCAGGTATTAGTACTAACAGTATGTACTGGGTATCAGTACTAACAGTGTGTACTGGGTATCAGTACTAACAGTGTGTACCGGGTATCAGTACTAACAGTGTACACCAAGTACAGTGGACCCCCGCATAATGATCACCTCCGAATGCGACCAATTATGTAAGTTTATTTATGTAAGTGCGTTTGTACGTGAATGTTTGGGGGTCTGAAATGGACTAATCTACTTCACAATATTCCTTATGGGAACAAATTCGGTCAGTACTGGCACCTGAACATACTTCTGGATTGAAAAAATATCGTTAACCGGGGGTCCACTGTATCAGTACTAACAGTATGCACTGAGTATCAGTACTAACAGTGTGTAACAGATATCAGTATTAACAGTGTGTACTGGGCATCAGTACTGACAGTGTGTACCAGGTGTATCGGGTATCAATACAGTGTACACCAAGGGTGTATTGGGTATCAACAGTGTACACCAAGGGTATATCAGGTATCAATACAGTGTACACCAAGGGTGTTTTGGGTATCAATACAGTGTACACCAAGGGTGTATCGGGTATCAATAGTGTACACCAAGGGTGTATCGGGTATCAATACAGTGTACACCAAGGGTGTATTCGGGTATCAATACAATGTACACCAAGGGTGTATCAGGTATCAATACAGTGTACACCAAGGGTGTATCAGATATCAATACTGTGTGCCAGGTATCAATACTAATCAATGTACTGGGTATGAGAACTAACCAATGTATCAGGTATCAGTACTAACCAATGCACTTGGTATCAGTACTAACCAATGCACTGGGTATCAGTACTAACCAATGTACTGGGTATCAGTACTAACCAATGTTCTGGGTATCAGTACTAACCAATGTACTGGGTATCAGTACTAACCAATGTACCAGGTATCAGTACTAACCAATGTATTGGGTATCAGTACTACACAATGTACTGGGTATTAAGACTAACCAGTGTACCGGCTATCAGGACTAACAGTGTGTACCGTGTATTAGGTCTAACCAATGTATCAGTACCATTGGCTGGCCCAACATTTTTTGGGCTCCTGAAGCTTGAACTGTTATGGGGGGGCCCCTTCACAACCCTTTCTCATACAGAAGACCCAAAAATTTTAAGCGACTAAGGTCATCTCTGGGGCCTCTCTGGGGTTAGGGGCCCTGAAGCTTAACCCTTTGACTGTCGCGGCCGTATATATACGTCTTACGAGGTACCGTGTTTGACATATACTCATAAATTCTAGTGGCTTCAAATCAAGCAGGAGAAAGCTGGTAGGCCCACATGTGAGAGAATGGGTCTGTGTGGTCAGTGTGCACCACATAAAAAAAATCCTGGAGCAGGCAGTGCATGAGAAAAAAAAAACTCCGACCATTTTTTTTAATTAAAATGCCGAATTTGTGGTCTATTTTCTTATAGTATTTATGGTTGTATTCTCATTTTC
Source organism: Cherax quadricarinatus (assembly GCF_038502225.1). Classification (NCBI taxonomy): domain Eukaryota; kingdom Metazoa; phylum Arthropoda; class Malacostraca; order Decapoda; family Parastacidae; genus Cherax; species Cherax quadricarinatus. Next base: position 18,984,245 of record NC_091337.1, on the reverse strand, counting down.
CTGGTCTCATTTGATAGAATGGAAAACATATTATAGAAGTAGAGGTGATTTTGATTGTTTTACTATAAAAAGAACCTGGACATGGAGCTCAAAGTAGGAAAAATGTTTGATTTTTGCCAATGTTCAAAAGTAAACAAATGATGTCATTGTCCAATAAATGTCCAACTAGCCATTCTAATATGCAGTCATGAATAGGTTGATGTTATTTATACAAGTATTGAAGTAGTCTGCATAATAGTAAGTCTTCTATTTTTTGTTTGAATAAAAATTCAAAATAGAAAGCAAGAGTAATATCAGAGGGGCCGGGAGACATGACTGATGAACAAAGAAAATGTTATTTTAGAGCCAGGAATGTCTGCATTGTTCATTCTGGACCTTATTTTGAAATTGTTATATTTTTTAATTTTCATGAAATTGGCCAAATTGCAAATTTCTGACCACATTATTGGGTAGTTGAAATCGGAAAATGGGCAGTTTCTTGTACTCAATCGATAGAAAAAATGGAGTTCTAAAGAAATAGCTATGCGTTTGGTTGACTGGAACAAAAGAATTGGCCGATAATAGGGCACAAAGTGGGCGAAATCGCCGATTTGTAAATATCGCCGAGGTCGCTAACTTCGCGAGAGCATAATTCCGTCAGTTTTCCAACAAATTTCGTTTTTTTGGTATCATTACAATCGGGAAAAGATTCTCTATCATTTCATAAGAAAAAATATTTTTTTTTTAAATTTTGCGACACCAGGAGACACCTAAGGATTGGGGGTTGCGACAGTCAAAGGGTTAAGCTTCATTAGTTTTATAGTAGATCCACCCATGATCAATACTAACCAGTACTAACATCAGCAAGGATGTTGGAAGCTGTCATCTGAATGATGTTTGAACATCTGCCACAAAGTCCTGGCACTAGTATTATACTTTATTATTGAGAATAGTGCCAATATGGTCATGATTTGGCAAAATTATTTCCTGCATTGTACTTAACTTCTCATGCTCAATTTTAATCAATTTAATTTACAGCTTGGGAGGGAGAGTAGCTGAAACTGCATACGGCACCTACTTGGAAGGAACTGAACACCTTGTGACAAGAAGCTCTCACAATAAACTTTCACAAGATTTCTAAAGAGTATATTCATCAACGTATATCCATTATAGCATATCATATATCCATAACAATTTATATCCATAATACATATTCATTTATATCCATCATATATCTTCATTTATATCCATCATAATATATCCCTCAAAGTAGTATATCCATCATAAAGCACCAATATTTTGACTCAGGCACGTTTCTATGTGCAGCGTAATTACCAGGGAGTAAAAGAAAATACTGAAACTGCACAAGACAGCAGCAGCGAAATATACCTTAAGAGCCGAATAACTTGAAGGGAATTATGTACTTGTGAATGACAGATATATTAGTGAGAATTATGCATTTACTGTGAGGAAGTGCCTCCAAAAATGACAATATACTTTGCGTATATGAATGAAAGTATGAAAAACTAAGTACATATATATGTATAGGAAATGTAATTAAACAGAAATGACAGAGTTCCTAAATTAAAGTTAGTGGGAAAGATAAATGGAAGGTATGAAAAGAAATATTACTTAATACACATCAGGAAACTACAAACACATTTGTATAATTAAGGAAGGAAAGGAATGCACACAAGTGCGCGTACACATGAAAATCATACGGAAAAAAGTTGGATGGCAGAAAACAATGACCTAAGCAGAAGCGCTAATACTGACAACACACGAATAAAAAAAAAGAGGAAAGCAGGAAGACGTAGCAGCAAAAGCTAATATAGTCAAAGTTTATCCATAACAACAAAATATGCAGGTGATAATAAAAGGACCAGGCAATACAACTCAAAGAGAAGGGAATAGAATGAACATAAAAATGATGACAAGGAGCTATGAGAAGAATTGAATATAAGATTCCAAGAGGTCATCACCAAGAAATCGAAGACTGCCAGGAGGGAAAGAAAGAACAAAGCAACAAAGAATAATAGAAATTTCGATAACAGGAGGGAAAATGGGAGCTCCTAAAGAAGTTAGAGGCGACACGATATCACTGTAATCATAGAACAACAATTGCTCACCCTACACATCCTCATCATCTATCCTGAATTTGATACCACAAATTAACAGCCCAATGGTACCCCAGTTTTGCCAAATTAAAAAAAACTCACCCCCCCCACACACACACACCATCCCCCACCCCACCCCCCACAAAATTGGCAAGCACAGTACAGTATCTACAACGAAGTTTATACATCATAAACTTAAGAAGCAGAAAAAGTAAGAATTAATGTATTTGAAGTATGTATTGGTTAATACATAAATACTCAATATTGATAATAAATATTTATGCATTATCTTAAGTTGAATACCCTACATAATTTGAACTCGAATTAAGATGGTTATGGAATGCTTTTATCGTCAGTTCAATTAAAATTGGTAAATTCATTCAAATTTGTCACACAAAAATCTACAAATGGTGTCGAGTGAGCAATACAAGTGGTGGGTAAAGCAGTGTTGGTTAGCTGAGTCCAAGGTGCACAGCAAGATGCCTCTAACTCTACCACAAGTACACTCCTTGAAGCAGTACTACTTGACCAGTAGGTAAGGCGAAGCACACCACAATAGCCTCATCGCTGTGGGTACTTCTGACTTGGAAGACTCGTCAAAGGGTACTTCATCAGACATTTGCCTAAATCACAGACTTAAGAATACTCATCACGTGAGCCAGAATCAGTGGATTAGGTTAAAAATATAGCACTAAACCCGTATGAGTCATACAGCTCGAGTAGTGCGTGAACAGCACTGCTATTCAACAGGCGAGCCAATGAAACAATGAGTGTGCTATAAATGGCAACCTGAGCTTCAAACTGCACAGGTGAACTTGTCTTCACTCACTGATGATCCAACATAGTGCTTACTTGCCCTTCACTTTTATAAGCTCCAAACTAACATTTCTGAATCACAATTTCACCACATGGAGTGACCCAGCTTCTTGAAGATTTCTTCGTATGTTCTGGCATTAGTAGTGCTCTTCGTTAACCTTTCAGTCATTGCTGCAAGCGCTACAGGTAATAACTGACTGTTATTCCTTCATATTTAAAATATAGTAAAGCCCATAATTTAAGCTGATAACACTATCTAAATGCAGCACCATAAAAATATTACATTCATTAACATTATAATAAACATGGTACGGACCGTTCCTAAAGTTGAGAAATACGTACATGACAAATACAGTTCTGTACCTTCACACCAATTCCCTTTCCCTATTTTCACTATTATGACACAGATATACAGCACCTGTCCTGTGTACAACCTATGTCCAGCATACATCACCTGTCATGTGTACAGCACATGTCCGTTCAACACTATACTGAACAGCTTATGCAATGTTTAATAAAAGTCTACCGAATACACGAGGATCATAACGCTCTACTCCAAACTACCTACATACTAACATCAAAGATGATTTACTCAAGTACCGTCCTTTCTTGTAACACTTTTGTATCTTAGAAATTATTATAATTATATTTATTATTATTATTATTTTTAAACTGGACAACAGCAAACTTGCTAGCGAGGTAAAACTGTATGTTTTAGACTAATTTGAGTATACAGTGGACCCCCGCATAACGATGGCATCACATAGCGATTTTTCCGCATACCGATTACTTTTATCGCAAAATTTTTGCCGCGCATACCGATTAAAAACCCGCTTACCGATTTTCGTCCGAGACGCGTCCAATGTGCCCTCAGCCAGCCTCACATGTGCCGGCCGTCCCATTGTTTACCAGCCAGCCTCCGCGGTAACATCCAAGCATACACTCGGAATATTTCGTATTATTACAGTGTTTTCGGTGCTGTTTCTGGAAAATAAGTGACCATGGGCCCCAAGAAAGCTTCTAGTGCCAACCCTGTGGTAAAAAGGGTGAGAATTAGTATGGAAATTAAGAAAGATTTTGAAGGGTTTGGGGCTAACCCTGAGAAGCCTATGCCAGTTGTGGAATCCATTGTGCCTACTTCAAAGATTAAGGAAATGTGTGCACAGTGGGTTGAACTGCAAACCTTTATAGACGAAAATCACCCTGACACAGCTGTTGCAAGCCGTGCTGGTGACTATTTCAATGACAATGTTGTGGCCCATTTTAGACAAATCGTAAAGGAACGGGAGGTACAGAGCTCTATGGACAGATTTGTTGTGCGACAGAGGTCCAGTGACTCTCAAGCTGGTCCTAGTGGCATTAAAAGAAGAAGGGAAGTAACCCCGGAAAAGGACTTGCTACCTCAAGTCGTAATGGAAGGGGATTCCCCTTCTAAACAGTAAGAAGATAATGCTCTCCCCTCCTCCCATCCCATCAATCATCACCAGATCTTCAATAAAAGTAAGTGTCATGTAATTGTGCATGCCTTTTTCAGTTTGTGTGTATTAAAATTAACATTTCATGTGGTAAAAAAAAATTTTTTTCATACTTTTGGGCGTCTTGCACGGATTAATTTTATTTCCATTATTTCTTATGGGGAAAATTCATTCGCATAACGATTATTTCGCATAACGATGAGCCCTCTTGCACGGATTAAAATCGTTAACCGGGGGTCCACTGTATATACTTTCGAATATTGAAATTGAATTAACCCAATAGATTTTGCATAGGCATTTGACAATTATGACCATGGAGTAATAACCCATAAAATCAATAGGTATGACAAGAAAAGTATGAAAAAATATATTTAAATTCCTAATTGACTGAACACAAAAAAAGTGATAGTAAACAAAATATAGTCCAGTCTGAAAGAAGTAAAAAGTTCAGTGCCCCAAGGCATGGTCCCAGCACCTTTACTGTTTCTCAATTTCAGAAACACACACACACACACACACACCTTAGTAAGGAATCGTTCAAGTCACTGTACATCGTGTACGTCAGGCCCATACTGGAGTATGCAGCACCTGTTTGGAACCCACACTTGATAAAGCACATCAAGAAATTAGAGAAAGTGCAAAGGTTTGCGAGAAGATTAGTTCCAGAGCTAAGGGAAATGTCCTACGAAGAAAGGTTAAGGGGAATCGGCCTGACAACACTAGAGGACAGGAGGGTTAGGGGAGACATGATAACGACATACAAAATACTGTGTGGAATAGACAAGGTGGACAGAGACAGGATGTTCCAGAGAGGGGACACAGAAACAAGGGGTCACAATTGGAAGTTGAAGACCCAGATGAGTCAAAGGGATGTTAGGAAGTATTTCTTCAGTCATAAAGTAGTCAGGAAGTGGAATAGCCTAGCAAGTTAGGTAGTGGAGGCAGGAACCATACATAGCTTTAAGATGAGGTATGATAAAGCTCATGGAGCAGGGAGAGAGAGGACCTAGTAGCACTCAGTGAAGAGGCAGGGCCAGGAGCTGAGTCTCGACCCCTGCAACCACAATTAGGTGTATACGCACACACACACATCACAACCACACAAAAATACTTAAGTTTTTCATTCTGTGGTAACCCAAAAAAAAAAAAATGGGTTGCCAGAGAGCAGGATGGAAAACCAGGGAAGTGGAGGATGAGTCTGGGAAGGAAGATGGGTAGCAGAGCTCATGAAAAGGGAATACGAGTGAGGAAGGAAGCTAGAAGAGCTTAGCATGGAAATGGAGAGAGGATAGCTGCAGAGAGCAGAAAGTGGGAGATACAAGTCACAGCAGCAGAGGCTAAGATACAGAGATTAGAAGAGGAACTGAAAAATCTGAAACAGCCTAAAGAACTAAAGAGAAATATGGGCATGACATCAGAAACTGCTACCTCAGTCACAAACGAGGGGACTGTAGGGAACTGAGTGAAACTGTATGCAGAGGCCCTATTAGACCATCACAGAGCCTGAGAAAAAAGAGGAGCACAAGAGAGACAATCGAGGGGACTGTAAAAAAAAATGAAAGAGCTAAGCTATGTGTAGAGGTCCTAACAGACCACAACAGTGCCCAGGGAAAGCTCAAGAGAAAATGACAGACCACTGAGCCCAGGAAAAGCTGAGAAGGGAAAATGACAAGGCTACTGAGCCTTGGGGCAACAGATAGTGAAGAGATTGAAGAAAGGAAAGCTGCAATAGAGGCAACTAAATCGAATCAGGGGATATATAGATATACAGTGGGAAAATGAAAGCGAGAGATCAGTCTTTGTTTATGGGCTCCAGGAAGCAAGAAGACAAGGGGAAAAAAAGTGATTGAAAGCAACAGGAGAAGACGACATGACCCATCTGGCAAAGTTTCTGAGAATAGAGGGGTTTACAAGAGGAAGAAACCAGCCAGTTAAAGTGATTTTCAAGGCAGAATCAGCTCAAAACAGGATCCTGCAGGAGAAAGCGTGGCTAAGGGATATGTCGGCATATTATACTGGAGGGGGTATGTCATATGGGTTTGATAACATGGATTGGGTAAGAACACTCATGTAGGCTGGTTAATACGTATAATTATAACGGAAAGTATGGGAAGAAGCCGTGCCGCCCTGCCTCTCTGCTATCATAAGACTGCCCCACCAGTGAAGTCTAGGGGGTGAGCAGCATTCAAAAACATGCTATGGTCAGCAGCAGCGTGAATAACAGTGATTCACACAGACGGTTGGTAGTGAGTTATACTACTGGTAACTGGTTACTGGTAACTGGTACTACTGAGAGCTCGGTGGGATGACTGGCGCTCACTCCCACACTCTGGTTTACTGGCTGGCTTAATTGCAAAATCCGGGTCAACCCCTCGGAGATTGAAGCAAATAGCACACAAACTAAGCCAGGAAGCTTGAAAGACGGCTGCACTGGTTTTTAAGCTGGAGCGGCCGGTTGAAGCTGGCAGACATGACCTCTGACCTGCTGGCACCCCACAAACAATCTTCTAATGTCTGAAATACCCGTAAATCCACGCCCACACCGCTGTCACCAATTGTCATGTGGGTTCGATAACGTGGATTGGGTAAGAACACTCACGTAGGCTGGTTAGTACGTATAATTATAACGGAAAGTATGGTAAGAAGCTGTGGCGCCCTGCCTCTCTGCTCTCTATCATAAGACTGCCCCACCAGTGAAGTCTAGGGGGTGAGCAGCTTTCAAAAACATGCTATGGTCAGCAGCAACGTGAATAACAGTCAGTGATTCACACAGACGGTTGGTAGTGAGTCATACTACTGGTAACTGGTTACTGGTAACTGGTACTACTGAGAGGTATCTTGACCATGACAGAACACGAGGAGGCAGAAACTGAAAGAGAGGGTACAAAGACAAAAGGAGGACAGAGAGGCAAAGATAGAGATGGACAGGAGAACCCAGACTTAGGAAGATCAAATACCTCTCTCACAACCTCCTACAGAGGCCCCTCAACCACAACAACCCCAATGCAACCAAACATTCTAAACCAAAACCCACATGCCATACCCAATGCCCCCACCCACCTCATTACAAACTCCACCTTCACAGCAACGCCCCATAGTTCTTTGTCAGGTTAACCCACTTCCCAAACCCCAACGTACTCCCCAGACCACAGTTTTAGAAAAGAAGTTGAAGGTTTGGTATACAAATGCAGATGCAATAACATAAATGTGAGGAGTGGTATGAAAGAATGAAGGAGACATCCCCAGACATAATAGCACTCACAGAAACGAAACTCATCAGGATAACAGATGCAATCTTTCCACCCGGATATCAGATACTGAGGAAAGATAGAGGGAGCACAGGGGGAGAAAGAGTTGCACTGATCATTAAAAACTGCTGGGGATTTGAGGAAATTGAAGGAATGGATGAAATGAGCAAAAGGGACTACATATTAGGAACAATCCAGTCTGGGGACCCTAAGACGGTAATTGCAGTGATGTACAACCCGCCACAAAACTATAGGAGGCCAAGAGAATAATACAAAGAGAGCAACAGAGTAATGGTAGGCACACTAGCCCAGGTGGCCAGAAGAGCTCACGTGGGTAGAGCAAAGTTACTAGTTATGGGTGATTTCAATCACAAGGAGATTGACTGGGAAAACCTGGAGTCCCATGGGGGTCCCAAAACATGGAGAGCCAAGATGATGGATGTGGAACTGGAAAACCTCATGCATCAACACTTTAGGGACACTACCAGAGAGAGAGGTGAGGATGAACCAGCAAGACTGGACTTAGTATTCACCTTGAGTAGTTCAGACATCGAGGATATCACTTACAAAAGGCCCATTGGAGCTAGTGATCACGTGGTTCTGAGCTTAGAATACATAGTTGAGCTACAAGTGAAAAGTGTAGCAGGAATAGGACAGGAGAAACCAAGCTACAAAACGGGGAACTACACAGGCACAAGGAACTTCCTACGAGATGTTCAGTGGGAATGAGAACTGGCAGGAAAACCCATAAAAAGAAATGATGGACTAAGTGACAACAAAATGCAAGGAGGCAGAGGAGAGGTTTGTTCCCTAGGGCAACAGAAATAATAGGAAGACCAGAATGCATCCTTGGTTGACCCAAAAGCGTAGGGAGGCAAAAACCAAGAGCACTAGAGAATAGAAAAAGTACAGAAGACAAAGGACCCAGGAAAATAAAGAGATTAGTCAAAGAGCCAGAAATGAATATGCACAGATAAGAAGGGAGGCTCGGCGACCCGATTCTGTTGTATAGCCACATCATGAGGAAAACAACAGTCAAGGACCAGGTAATCAGGCTGAGGAAGTAAGGCGAGGAGTTCACATGAAACGACCAAGAAGTATGTGAGGATCTCTGCGTGAGATCTAAAGAAATATTTACAGTGGAGACAGGAAGGACTCCAGGAAGTCAGAATAGGGAGGTACACCAACAACATATACACTAACAAGTGCTGAATGAAATACACACAATCAAGGAGGAGGTGAAGAAGCTGCCATGTGAACTTGATACCTCAGAGGTGGTGGGACTGGACATCTCTCCATGGATCCTTAGAGAGGGTGCAGAGATGCTGTATGTGCCACTAACAAAAATCTTCAACACATCCATTGAAACCAGGTAACTACCTGAGGTATGGAAGATGGCAAATGTAGTCCCAATTTTTAAGAAAGGAGATAGACATGATGCATTAAACTACAGACCTGTCACTGATGTGTATAGTATGTAAAGTCATGGAGATTATCAGGAGAAGAGTGGTGGAGTATCTAGAAACAAGCTTATAAACGACAACCAGCACGGTTTCAGGGAAGGAAAATCCTGTGTTACAAACCTACTTGAGTTTTATGACAAGGTAATGGAACTAAGACACGAAAGAGAGAGAGAGAGAGAGAGAAAGAGAGAGAGAGAGAGGTGGATAGATTGCATTTTCTTAGACGGATTGCAAGAAGGCCTTCGAGAGTTCCTCACAAGAGGTTAATGCAAAAGCTAGAGGATCAGGCATTCATAACAGGAAAGGAACTGCAATGGATCAGAGAATATCTGACAAGGAGGTAACAACGAGTCATGGTACGTGACGAGGTGTCAGACTGGGCGCCTGTGACGAGCGGGGTTCCACAGGGGGTCAGTCCAAGGACCTGTGCTGTTTTTGGTATTTGTGAATGACATAACAGAAGGGATAGATGATGTGAAGTTAATGAGTAGAATTAAATCGGATGAGGATCAGGCAAGACTACAAAGAGACCTGGACAGGCTACAAGCCTGGTCCAGCAACTGGCTCCTTGAATTTAACCCCGCCAAATGCAGAGTATGAAGATCGGGCAAGGGCAAAGAAGACAGCAGACAGAGCATAGGTTAAGTGGCCAAAGACTGCAAACCTCACTCAAGGAAAAAAAGATCTTGGGGTGAGTATAATACCGAGCACATCTCCTGAGGTGCACATCAAGAAGATAACTGCTGCAACATATGGGCGCCTGGCAAATCTAAGAATAGTGTTCCGATACATCAGTAAGGAATCGTTCAAAGTTCTGTACACCATGTACGTCAGGCCTATATTGGAGTGTGCAGTACCAGTTTGGAATCCACACCTGGTCAAGCACGTCAAAAAATTAGAGAAAGTGCAAAGGTTTGCAACAAGACTAGTCCCAGAGCTAAGTGGTGTCCTATGAAGAAAGGCTAAGAGAAATCGGCCTGACGACACTGGAGGACAGGAGGATTAGGATAGACATGGTAACGACATATAAAATACTGTGAAGAATTGACAAAGTGGACGAACACAGGATGTTCCAGAGATGGGACACAAAAACATGGGGTCACAATTGGTAGCTGAAGACTCAGACGAGTCAAAGGGATGTTAGGAAGTAATTCTTTAGTCATAGAGTTGTTAGGAAGTGGAATAGTCTGGCAAGTGACGTAGTTGAGGCAGAAACCATACATAGTTTTAAGACGAGGCCAGAAAAAGCTCATGGAGCAGGGAGAGAGGACCTAGTAGCGATCAGTGAAGAGGCGGGGCCAGGAGCTATGAATGGAGCCTTGCAACCAAAATTAGGTGATTGCACACACGCACACACACACACAATATTATTATTATTATTATAATCAAGGGGGAAGCACTAAACCCGGAGGATTATACAGCACACACACAATAAAAGCCTGAGTTTTTTATCATCTTTTACGGACGATACTAAAATAAGTATAAAAGTTGCCTCAGAAGACGCATAAAAATTACAGATATCAACAAAGTTTTCCTTAAGGCATATGAAAATAACAGCGGCATTAAATTTCAGTTGGTCAGATATAGATTTAGCAAAAAAGCAAAACATGCACAAAATACGAGCGTGAAGAAACTCAAAAAAACATAAGAAACAGGTAAAAAAAAAAACTCGGGAATAATTACGTCAGATGATCGGTCATTCAGGAAACACAGTATTGAAAATGTAACAAAAGCTAGAGAACTTACATGAGAAGTAACACCGATAACTTTTTATTTTCAAATCAATGGTGTACTCAGGTCTCGAATATTGTTGTGTTCACAGTGCATTTCGGGGCAGGATAGATAACGGGGATGGAAAATGTACAGAGGTTATATGCTGCCCGAATACAATCAATAAAACATCTAAACACCATAAAGGGCACTTAACTGTTCTCTACAGAATGGGGAGAGTCTTGATAATCTAATATCTATCTATCTATCTATCTATCTATATATATATATATATATATATATATATATATATATATATATATATATATATATATAACACCCCTGCAACCACAACTACGTAAGTACACACACATTTATGTGTAATACATTCGCAAACAGGCGATCTGAACAATGCAGGACAAGTCACATGGGGATGGAAATCTTTAGCTCAGATCTTTCACACTTCGTCACCAGGAGCTATGCAATGTTGCAAGACTAGCAAGATACTAGGGGGGGGAGGTAAAAATTCTCTTGGAGGCAAGGCAAAAACATATAGCGTCGGTCCATGCCACAGTAGTCTCTCCACTGTGACATGGCCCGACGCTTTACACTTCTGCTTTGTCTCCAAGAGAATTTTTCCCATACTCTTTGTTGCTAGTCTTGCAACATAGCATAGCTCCAGGCGACGCAGTGTGAAAGATCTGAGCTAAAGATTTCCATCCCCATGTGACTTGTTATATATACGTATGTCGTGCCGAATACGTTAAATTGGTCAATTAGCAAGAACTCATTTAAAATTAAGTCCGTTCTAAAATTTTCTCTTATACGTTTAAAGATATATTTAATGTTAATGTAAAAATTAATAATTTTGTATCAAAAGAACCTTGGAAAACTTACCTAACCTTATTATAACAAGTGCAATTTAATTTAGCCTAATCCAACTAGATATATTTTAGATAAGTTTACAATGATTTTTGCAAAATTATTGCATACACAAATTTTCGCTTGCCTTATTCGGAAAGAAGAGCGTTGCTATTTAAACCAAAATTTTATCTATTCGGCACGATATATATATATATATATATATATATATATATATATATATATATATATATATATATATATATTATATATATATATATATATATATATATATATATATATGTCGTGCCGAATATGTAAAACTGGTCAATTAGCAAGAACTCATTAAAAATTAAGTCCTTTCTAAAATTTTCTCTTATACGTATGAAGATATATTTTATCATTTATGTTAATGTAAAAATTTTTTAATTTTCCTCCAAAAGAATCTTAGAAAACTTACCTAACCTTATTATAACAAGAACAATTTATTTTAGTCTAACCCAACTAAATATATTTTAGATTTGTTTACAATAATTTAATAATAAACAAACTCAATGAAATATAATTTTTTCGTTAGGTTCAGAATGATTTCGGCGAAATTATTGCATACACAAATTTTCACTTGTCCTATATGGCAAGATGAGCGTTGCTATTTAAGCCAAAATCGCAAGTTCTGCCTATTCAGCACGACATTATATATATATATATATATATATATATATATATATATATATATATATATATATATATATATATATATATATATATATATATATATATGTGTGTGTGTGTGTGTGTGTGTGTGTGTATTTCGCCTGCTCTTGCGAATTCCTTACACACACACACACACACACACACACACACATATATATATATATATATTATATATATATACAGGTCTCCCTCAACATTCACGTTTTCAGCTTTCGCGGGCTTCACACATTCGCGAATTCCCAACTGCCAAATTCCCAGCCACCAAATTCCCAGCCGCCAAATCATATTCAAGTTTCCCCCCACCTGCGAGTCCCTACTACCCTCCCTCCGACCCCCGCAACTGGCAGCCTGCCCTCCCACCACTCAGTGTGGTGAGTGTTTTGTTTGTTCATTATTTGCTATTAAACTACAGTATAAATAATGTAAACACATTCATGACTGCATATTGGAATGGCTATTTGGACAGGTACTGGAAGGTGACATCATGTGTTTACTCTTGAACACAGCAAAGAATTAAACATTTCTGCTACTGCTAATAATAATAACAATAATAATAATAATAATAATAATAATAATAATAATAATAATAATAATAATAATACGATATAATTGAAGAAGGAAATTGTACAAAAATACGAGGGATTGGTTGACACATCGTCAGTGTGAGTTTGTTTATGCTGGAGTTAACATTAGTCTCCCTGCTCTTCCAAACATTTCACAATAATTCATGGTTTGGTGCTTGTAGATTGAGTGTGACTGGAGTGGTAGAGGCAGTGATAGAGGCAGTGGTAGAGGCAGTGATAGAGGCAGTGATAGAGGCAGTGATAGAGGCAGTGGTAGAGGCAGTGGTAGAGGCAGTGGTAGAGGCAGTGATAGAGGCAGTGATAGAGGCAGTGATAGAGGCAGTGGTAGAGGCAGTGGTAGAGGCAGTGGTAGAGGCAGTGATAGAGGCAGTGGTAGAGGCAGTGATAGAGGCAGTGGTAGAGGCAGTGGTAGAGGCAGTGATAGAGGCAGATAGAGGCAGTGGTAGAGGCAGTGATAGAGGCAGTGATAGAGGCAGATAGAGGCAGTGGTAGAGGCAGTGATAGAGGCAGTGATAGAGGCAGTGATAGAGGCAGTGGTAGAGGCAGTGATAGAGGCAGGTAGAGGCAGTGATAGAGGCAGTGGTAGAGGCAGTGATAGAGGCAGTGGTAGAGGCAGTGATAGAGGCAGTGATAGAGGCAGTGGTAGAGGCAGTGATAGAGGCAGTGGTAGAGGCAGTGATAGAGGCAGTGGTAGAGACAGTGGTAGAGGCAGTGATAGAGGCAGTGATATTTACTAACATATATGTTATAAATAAAAATAGTACATTATGAATAACATTTATTATTATTATAAATGTTATTAATATTAACATGTACTATTATTATTTATAACATACATATATGTTAGTAAATACCACTGCCTCAACCGCTGAATTATTGTGAAATGTTTGGAAGAGCAGGGAGACTAATGTTAACTCCAGCATAAACAAACTCACACTGACGATGTGTCAACCACTCCCTCGTATTTTTGTACAATTTCCTTCTTCAGTTATATCGTATTATTATTATTATTATTATTACTATTGTTATTACTATTGTTATTATTAGCAGTAGCAGAAATGTTTGATTCTATGCTGTGTTCAAGAGTAAACACATGATGTCACCGTCCAATACCTGTTCAAATAGCCATTCCAATATGCAGTCATGAATGTGTTTACATTATTTATACTGTAGTTTAATAGCAAATAATGGACAAACAAAACACTCACCACACTGAGTGACTGAGTGATGGGAGGGCTGGCTGCCAGTTGCGGCGGTCGGAGGGAGGGTAGTAGGGACTCGCATTGGTTGAGAAAGTGGTGGAGGCAGTGGTGGAGTCTGTGGTATTTAATAACATACATGTTATTAAAGCATAACATGTATATATTTAGCACAACTTACGACATTTTCATGTATTTTATGATTGTTCATGGTTCAACAAGTTAAGCAGTATTGTATTACATTTCCCTACAATATATTGGGGCACCAAACATTCACGGTTTTTCAACATTCGCGAGGCTCTTGATCCCCTAACCCTCGCGAATGTTGAGGGATACCTGTATATATATATATATATATATATATATATATATATATATATATATATATATATATATATATATATATATATATATATATATATATATATATGGCACATACTTGAGGGCCTGGTTCCCCAATCTTGACAATGACATAACTTATTAGAGGGAGATACGAGAGAAAGTGTAGAATAAATCCAGTAAAAAGCAAGGGTGCTATAATTAGAGAACACGGTGTCAGCATCGGCGGTCAAAAGCCTTTCAACATATTACAAGAGGAAATAAAAAAATATTA